>NW_027262178.1:32500-37500 GCF_902827115.2 Pseudochaenichthys georgianus | reverse complement strand
AGTTGTCCTGATTGCCGTCTTATTGTTTGTGGCTTAGACTTTCTGGTGACGACAGTGTTCCCGCTTCCTCTCCCATAAAGTTGCCCTTATGCTCTTTTGAAGGTTCTGCTTGTGGCGTTGTGCCCGAGCTTCATTAGCATTTGAGTCCCAGCTTTGGCTGCGTCCCTCATTCGATTTAGTATGGAAGCCCAGAGGGTCATACTTTAAACCCGTTTTTCGTTTAGATGCAGAGAGTAAGGTAAGTACTTTCTATTTCTTAGAAGCTATTATCTGGTCTTAACATTTGTGTTCTGACTTGGTCGCTTGATTGTTAGCAGCAGCCGCTTGGCTAACACCTTGCTGTTGAGCTTAACTATTAACTCAGCCGGTGAGGGCAGTGCTCCCGCTCCCGGTAGCATAGGGTTTGATTGCAGTAGCGCTTTATCGTTGTATTTACTGCTCCTAGTACTAGACTCCTAGCACTAATAATAATAATAATTCCTTATATTTATTATAGCGCTTTTCCAGATGCTCAAAGCGCTTCACAAATACACATTACACATATCATACATGCAATGGTCATGTACTGTGGACAATACCCACAGGAGCAAGTTCAGGTGAAGTGTCTTGCCCAAGGACACAACGGCCTGACGCAGTGGCGGCAGGAGCGGGTTTCGAACTGGAGTTCCCCAGCACCACCCTTGATCTGATGATCAGATGCACAGACCACTGCGCCACCCGTCCCGTCACTAGCCTCCTAGTACTAGACTCCTAGCACTAGACTCTTAGCACTAGGACGATATGCAGAGAACAATCTTCACTGTGTGCTGTGTGCTCTGCATGTGTTAAGGAGGATTTCATCCTCCCAACATTATATTGTCTAGTGGGCAGCCGTTTGGCTGACACTTTTAGGCACCGGCCACAGTTACTACTGTAACTAAGGTTCTAAGCCTTAAGTACTGGCCATAATTACTACTACTAATGTCACAGCAGGATTTGGAAAAACTTGTCCATGCCTTTATCTTCAGTAGACTCGACTACTGCAATGGTGTCACTAAAACATCTATTGGAAAGCTGCAGCTGATTCAAAACGCCGCTGCTCGAGTCCTCACTGACACTAAGAAAGTGGATCACATCACTCCTGTTCTGAAGTCTTCACACTGGCTTCCTGTGTGTCAAAGAATAGATTTCTAAATACTGCTGCTGGTTTATAAAGCACTGAATGGTTTAGGCCCAGAATACATTACTGACCTGCTGCTAAATGATGAAGCATCCAGATCTCTCAGGTCTTCAGGGACTGGTCAGCTTCCTGTCCCCAGAGACAGATCTCTCAGGTCTTCAGGGACTGGTCAGCTTCCTGTCCCCAGAGACAGATCTCTCAGGTCTTCAGGGACTGGTCAGCTTCCTGTCCCCAGAGACAGATCTCTCAGGTCTTCAGGGACTGGTCAGCTTCCTGTCCCCAGAGTCAGATCTCTCAGGTCTTCAGGGACTGGTCAGCTTCCTGTCCCCAGAGTCAGATCTCTCAAGTCTTCAGGGACTGGTCAGCTTCCTGTCCCCAGAGTCAGATCTCTCAGGTCTTCAGGGACTGGTCAGCTTCCTGTCCCCATAGTCAGATCTCTCAGGTCTTCAGGGACTGGTCAGCTTCCTGTCCCCAGAGACAGATCTCTCAGGTCTTCAGGGACTGGTCAGCTTCCTGTCCCCAGAGTCAGGTCTCTCAGGTCTTCAGGGACTGGTCAGCTTCCTGTCCCCAGAGTCAGATCTCTCAGGTCTTCAGGGACTGGTCAGCTTCCTGTCCCCAGAGTCAGATCTCTCAAGTCTTCAGGGACTGGTCAGCTTCCTGTCCCCAGAGTCAGATCTCTCAGGTCTTCAGGGACTGGTCAGCTTCCTGTCCCCATAGTCAGATCTCTCAGGTCTTCAGGGACTGGTCAGCTTCCTGTCCCCAGAGACAGATCTCTCAGGTCTTCAGGGACTGGTCAGCTTCCTGTCCCCAGAGTCAGGTCTCTCAGGTCTTCAGGGACTGGTCAGCTTCCTGTCCCCAGAGACAGATCTCTTTAAGCGTCCTTGGGTTTCGTGAAAGGCGCTATATACATTTTAATTATTATTATTATTATTAGATCTCTCAGGTCTTCAGGGACTGGTCAGCTTTCTGTCCCCAGAGTCAGATCTCTCAAGTCTTCAGGGACTGGTCAGCTTCCTGTCCCCAGAGACAGATCTCTCAGGTCTTCAGGGACTGGTCAGCTTCCTGTCCCCAGAGACAGATCTCTCAGGTCTTCAGGGACTGGTCAGCTTCCTGTCCCCAGAGACAGATCTCTCAGGTCTTCAGGGACTGGTCAGCTTCCTGTCCCCAGAGTCAGATCTCTCAGGTCTTCAGGGACTGGTCAGCTTCCTGTCCCCAGAGTCAGGTCTCTCAGGTCTTCAGGGACTGGTCAGCTTCCTGTCCCCAGAGACAGATCTCTTTAAGCGTCCTTGGGTTTCGTGAAAGGCGCTATATACATTTTAATTATTATTATTATTATTAGATCTCTCAGGTCTTCAGGGACTGGTCAGCTTTCTGTCCCCAGAGTCAGATCTCTCAAGTCTTCAGGGACTGGTCAGCTTCCTGTCCCCAGAGACAGATCTCTCAGGTATTCAGGGACTGGTCAGCTTCCTGTCCCCAGAGACAGATCTCTCAGGTCTTCAGGGACTGGTCAGCTTCCTGTCCCCAGAGTCAGAACTAAACATGGAGAAGCAGCGTTCAGTTATTATGCTCCAAACATCTGGAACAAACTCCCAGAAACCTGCAGGTCCGCTGCAACTCTGACTACTTTCAAATCCAGCAAGAACACTTTTCTCTTTGTCGCTGCTTTTAATTGAACTATTCATATCTTAGACTGCACTGTAACTTTTATCCATGTACTTTTTATTTTAATGTTTAATTGAACTATTCATATTTTAGACTGCACTGTAACTTTTATCCATGTACTTTTTATTTTAATGTTTAATTGAACTATTCATATTTTAGACTGCACTGTAACTTTTATCCATGTATTTTTCCTTTTAATGTTTATTTTATTAGCTTTTCTTTTTTATGCTTAATGTCTTTCATTTTTTGTAAAGCACTTTGAATTGCCTTGTGTTGAAAAGTGCTATATAAATAAATACTTGCCTTACTGTAACTACGGTTTTAAGCCGTAAGTACTGGCCATAGTTACTACTGTAACTACGGTTCCAAGCCATGCATGTACTGGCCATAGTCAATACCGTAACTACGGCTCTATGCTCTGTAAGTACTGGCCATAGTTACTACTGTAACTACGGTTCCAAGCCGTGCAAGTACTGGCCAGAGTTACTACTGTAACTACGGCTCTATGCCGTGTAAGTACTGGCCATAGTTACTACTGTAACTACGGATCTAAGCTGTGTAAGTACTGGCCATAGTTACTACTGTAACTACAGTTCCAAGCCGTGCAAGTACTGGCCAGAGTTACTACTGTAACTACGGATCTAAGCTGTGTAAGTACTGGCCATAGTTACTACTGTAACTACAGTTCCAAGCCGTGCAAGTACTGGCCAGAGTTACTACTGTAACTACGGATCTAAGCTGTGTAAGTACTGGCCATAGTTACTACTGTAACTACGGTTATATGCCGTGTGAGCACTGGCCATGGTTACTGCTGTAACTACAGCTCTGTGCTGTTCTCTTCTTTAGAAGCTAGTTATCTGGTCTTAAACATGTGTGTTATTTGACTTGATCTCGCTTGATCGTTAGCAGCAGCCACTCGGCTAACGTCTTGCGTATACTGTTAAGCTTCTTTATTTTACCCAGCTAGGTGAAGGCAGTGCTCTCGCTCCCGCTCCCTCTACCGGTAATGCGGATGTAGCTACATCCCTTTTTCTGTTCGGCGAGTAGTAGCACCGCTCTACTCTGCCCGTTCAGCAGGTAGCTGGTGAAGGCTGTGTTCCCGCACCCGCTCCTGGTTACGCTGCATCTGGCGTTCGACTCTAACTCAACCAGTGAAGGCAGTGTTTTCACCCTCACTCCTGGTAGACGCTGAACTGCCTCGCTTTTCCGTTAAGCAGGTAGCCGGTGAAGGCTGTGTTCCCGCTCCCGGTTATGCTGCATCTGGCATTCTTCTCTAACTCAGCCGGCAGTGTTCTCGCCCCCGCTCCTGGTAGACGCTGAACTGCCGTGTTTATTAATCCAGCCAGGTGAAGGCAGTGCTCTCGCTCCCGCTCCCTCTGCCGGTAACGTGGGTGTAATTACATCCCTCTTTCTGTTCGGCGAGTAGCAGCAACACTCTACTCTTCCCGTTCAGCAGGTAGCTGGTGAAGGCTGGGTTCCCGCACCCGCTCCCAGCTACGCTGCATCCTCCTGGGAGAGGGATCCCTCCTCTGCTGCTCTCCCTGAGGTTTTTAAACTTTAAACTGGGTTTTCTTTGGAAGTTTTTCCTTGTACGATGTGAGGGTCTAAGGACAGAGGGTCTGAGGACAGAGGGTCTGAGGACAGAGGGTGTCGTATTGTCATACTGATATTCTGTACACACTGTGAAGACCACTGAGACAAATGTAACATTTGTGATATTGGGCTATAAATAAACATTGATTGATTGATTGATTGATTGATTGATTGATTGATTGATTGATTGATTGATTGATTGATTGATTGATAGCTACCTACAGAATGGCTCATTCATGTAGCGCCTGGATGGCTTCTCTTGAGCCCGAGGACGGCCACGACCGCTGCCCCTCCTGCCTCGGCCGCCTCTGGTGGTCAGTGGGGACGAAATGTGAGCATCTGAGGGAGGTTCTCACGGTAAACGCCTGCATGAGCTGTAGCTGCATGCCTCGGGCGCTCAGAGTGGCTAGAATCACTGAGGTGGAACATCTGGCAGCAGCCAACAGACACCTCTCCTTGTCACGTACTCCTCCAGATCAATTCGGCCATTTCCGGCGACTTGAGGGAGCGATGGCTATGTGTGCTCCCCCCAATAGAAGGACTAGAAACAGGCTGTCCTCTAAAGTGGATCGGCTAGCTGCCGATA
>NW_027262178.1:12500-25000 GCF_902827115.2 Pseudochaenichthys georgianus | reverse complement strand
AAATGACATCCTGTCTGAGCATCAGTCAGGCTTCAGAAAGCAGCGCAGCACCATCACTGCCACGATGAACGTGGTGAATGACATTACGAGTATGTTAGATGATAAGCAGAGTTGAGCAGCTCTGTTTGTTGACCTGTCCAAAGCGTTGGACACGTGGATCATCTCATCCTGAAGCAGAGGCTGCTCAGTGTCGGCAGGTCCAGCCGTGCAGTGGCTGGTCTGAGAACTGCCTCTCTGAAAGGTCCATGTGTTCACTCTGATGGGCTGTCTTCTGAGTGGGTACACATCACTAATGGTGTTCCTCAAGGCTCTGTGTCAGGCCCACTTTTATTCTCCATCTCCACCTACAGCTCAGGGGAACATGTGGATGAAGCTACTTCACATTATGCGGATGATCCCGTGATGTTCTGAGCAGGTCCCTCAGTCAGGAGCTGGTGCTACATCACAGGCTGTTTCTAACACGACTCAGACTCAGCGCTCTGAACTAACGCTTCTTCTAATGTGGATCAAACCAAGGTCACGCTCTTTCTAAAGCTAAACAGACCCAGAGCCTGTTTTAGATATTGTAACTACGCAAAGAACAAAACTTGAAGTTGTTGTCTGTTACAAATACCTGGGTATCTGCTTGATGATTGTCTCTCTTTTAAACTTCAGGTTAGGCTAGGTTTCTTCTACAGGAACAAGTCCTGCTTCTCCTTGAGGCCAGGAAGAGGCTCTGTGACGTTTGACCTGTGCTGGACTCTGGGGATCTGGTCTATCTGAATGCACCTGCCCATTGGCTGGTCCAGTCAGATGCTGCGTATCACAGCGCTCTGAGATGTGTGACTGACTGTAAAGCATTAACCCTTCACTGCACCCTGTATGTAGGGCTGGTCTGCTTCACTCTCCGCGGAGGCTCAGTCTCTGGGACATCTTATATACAAAGCCATGTTGGGGAAACCTCCATCTTATATCTGCTCCTGACCTCAGAGAGAATTGTAAGTGGCTCCTGCCTGAGATCGCATGCAGTGGTTTTACTAAACGAGCAGCTGCTAGGACTGTCTGAGGGAAGCAGCTTCTAGAAGCAGCTCCTCTGTCTGGGGACAGGCTGCAGGTTAAAGGAACCTGAGCAATCTGGAGCCACTAAATGTTTTAAAGCTCGTTGGATGCTACTCAATCGGAAGCTGTTGGTACCTGTTCATCTGGATCAGTATGTACATGATGCTGATGATGTCCTTTTGTTGTTCTGTTTATGCTTCATGTGGAACTGCTGGAGCAGGTCTCCCTTGGAAAAGAGATCAATGATCTCAATGGGATTTATCTGTATAAATAAAGGTTTGAAATGAAATGAAATGAAGTTATATTAATTTCAGGCCGTAAACTCGTACCAGTACGACTCTGTGACGCGGCGTCTCCTGAACCAGCTCAGCTTCTACATCATGCCGGTGTTCAACGTGGACGGGTATCACTTCAGCTGGACCACGGTACTGTCGGGCTGAATACATGTTGACAGCATTATGTCCACGCACTCTGCACTTTGTCTACTTTATTCATAGGAGTTATTATCCTGTTTTAAAATTATAATGAATTCAATATTACCATTATGATGGAAGTAGAAGTGTTTACCCGGCAACAGGTTCCTTCACCTGACTTAAAAAAATAAATGTGGTAGTGTATTTAATATGTTGTGACCAATTGGATCAGAGTGTATCCAGTAATACAAACACAATGTGCTGTTGTCATGACGCAGCTCTGGACACACTAACGCCTCGCTAACATCAGTTGAGTCGACAGGAAGCTCCACTTATTGAACAAGACCTTCACTTCCTGTGTTTCCTTCAGGATCGGTTCTGGAGGAAAACCCGGTCTAAGAACCACAAGTTCCACTGCAGAGGAACGGACGCCAACAGGAACTGGAAGGTGAAGTGGTGCGGTGAGTTCAATGACCCTCAGCTGCACGGGAGATCTGA
The DNA here is from genome assembly GCF_902827115.2 of Pseudochaenichthys georgianus. Classification (NCBI taxonomy): domain Eukaryota; kingdom Metazoa; phylum Chordata; class Actinopteri; order Perciformes; family Channichthyidae; genus Pseudochaenichthys; species Pseudochaenichthys georgianus. Next base: position 23,051 of record NW_027262178.1, on the reverse strand, counting down.
GCATTTACTGCAGGTGGAGTTCTTCACACTGTCTATTCTAATAGAAATGTATGTTTTAGGATAAAGCCCTTGAGATGCCGACAAAAGCAACGTCTCACAGACAGACATGAACAAAATAACAGAAAGCAAAGCATGACAAACCACGTAGAGTCTGTTCAATTCATGGAGTAACACATGACATCGTTACAGTTTGAGAGACAGCTAGATCAGTTTTATCAATAACAAGAGCAGCTGAAAGTGAGATGAGAATGCTGGATGATGACGGGGATCTGACAGCAGTCTATTCTATTAGAACGCTGCAGATCCTTCAGAGTCCTCACTAACACACGTGTCTCAATGCTCTTAATGCTGCTGTATACATAAACGTGCCTTGTATCCCCCCCAGAGGAAGGAGCCTCTTCTCACCCGTGTGACGACACGTACTGCGGACCCTTCCCTGAGTCTGAGCCCGAGGTGAAAGCCGTGGCAAAGTTCCTGAGGAAGAACAGGAAGAGGGTGAAAGCGTACATCTCAATCCACGCCTACGCTCAGATGCTGCTCTACCCGTACTCATACAAGTACGCAACTATACCCAACTTCAGCTGCGTGGTGAGGAAGAAGAAACACTATCTGCAAGAGTTTAATGATAAAGTGCTATGAGTGTTAAAAGCGAGGTGCAAAGGCCCTTACACGTCTTTGTGAGACGGGCGTTAGCAGTTTGTGTTCATAATCCTGTTAGTTCTGAGATTATAAAACATAGCAATGAATAAACGCCTTTGTTAGTACGTGTGTCATTGTGCAACCTTTTCTAAGTGATTCTGCTGCTTTATAAATATGACATAATGATTGTTTGAATGCAACAGTTAGCTATGTATATAGTATGATGAAAGACTTACTTAGATACACAATGTTTGATCAATTAAGCACAAAAACACACTTTATAAAACACATAAATAGCAGCTGGGTTTCACCGAATATAAAGGCTTCTATAGTAAACTGGCCTAATGCCATTATTTGTACAGTTACAGTATATTTCAACATTCAATTAAATAAGTATATAGTCCTATTACTGCATAATAATGTCAATAAGCCTCTCATAGGACCTCGTTACCTGTGCACTTTGTTATGAACGCAACCGTTAGCTATGCTTTCTGCAGATGCACATCTCAAAGGAGAACTACAAGGTTGATATAGTATGATTAAAGATGTACTTATAAATACAATATGTTATCAATTAAGCACAAATAGTAGCTGCATGCGGACACAAATAAAGGGTTGTATACTAAACAGGCTAAAACTGGCCTAATAGCACAATTATTAATACATTTACAGCATATCTTTTACATTAATGTACATTGTTTATCATCTTGTTGATGTATAATAATGTCAATAAGCCTCTTATAGGACCTTGTTACCTGTAAACTAACCTTTATTACAAAGACTTTCATCTCACTTGGCTGCACGGCTATGTGTTGGGTTTACTACAGAAATACAGATGTAAAGCTTGTAATGATTTATGTTCTGTCTGTGTGCAGGAATCAGCGGCTCACAGTGCAGTCAGCGCTCTCTACTCTGCGTACGGAGTCCGGTATCGGTACGGCCCCGCCTCCACCACCCTCTGTGAGTAAAGTACTTTATACATCACAAAGTTAGGGTGTCATGTTGCACCACCAGGAAGGACCACAGATCATTGTGCATTAGGGGTGTAACGGTTCACAGAAGTCACGGTTCGGTTCATACCTCGGTTTGGGGGTCACGGTTCGGTACGGGTTCGGTACAACAAGGAAAAGCAAAAAAAAGTCCCAAATGCATAATTTTTTGTTGCTGTTATTTATTTTTAACAGTAGTGCAAGTTTTGGTATGAAAATAAGTAACTCTAACATTTGGAATCATTAACTGTATTACACAGTTAAAAACAAACCTCAAACAGTACCACACACACTCAGATGGCCATGTTATTTATAATGGCTGAGGTTAAATAAGCTGTACAACTAAAAAGAATGTCTTGAAAATATTTAAATAAATAATAAGAAAGTGTTTCAATCACAATCAATAAAAGGCAATACAGAACTGTATAACATCTCCTGATGTTAAAAATATAAAATAAATACAATGATAAATATAAAACAAAATAAAATCTGTACCTTTTTAAGGAGCAATGTCTAACATGTGTAATTAACTTGTGAGTGTGTGAGGCCATTATGCCTAAATAAAGGTACTCAAGCTTTACTCTATTTTCAAGTTGTTCTTCAGAAAGATGAGTTTGTCTACGTTGTCAGCAGTGAGGGCAGATCTGTTGGCGGTAATTATGTCACCTGCCGTCGAGAAAGCCCTCTCGCTGGGGACTGAGACTGACTCGGATGTGATTGAGCCTGTTTGACGTGTTACCACCAGCATACCGCACCGCTGTGGAACAACGCCGACACACCGTCCTAGTCCGATCCACAACTCGCACCCCATCATTGTTGTAGTCCACAGGGAACCCGAAATGTTCCCACACACATGATTTAACAGAAGCAGGTGGGTCTTCTAGCTCCTGTGTGTTGTGTGAACTCGCCATAGCTACTAACTGTTCTTCTTCATGTTCGTTTTGTTGTGTTTTGTTCTTGTTCTTCATTTGTTATTTATGGGGGGCTGGCTTTTAGGCGCAATACCGCCCCCTGGATTATATATAGTGTAATGCTGCCCTGAGTGACAGACTTTTTTCCCACTCGTAAAAAAAGACCTATTCGCCGTGTGACTGCATGTGCCGAACCGTGACGTCCGAACCGTGACGGTACGGGACGAATACGGATACCGTTACACCCCTACTGTGCATGCAGTGAAGAAGGGAGAAGGGCCAGTTTAACATACATGCATCACCAATTTACCCCTGAACACATGACGTGTACCTATTATACGATACGATAATACTTTGATGGTGAAGTTCGACTGATCCTCCTGAGTGTTGGGAAGTAGGGAGAAGGGCCAGTTTGTGGGTGAGAAATGCATATATAAATCATCCTTTTGTGGTGAAATATAACTTTAAGACATAGTATACTTACATTTCTGGATTCAGTGAAACATTTTTATAAACCAAACTACAGTCCTGATCTTGTATTTCTCTGTGTTTCTCCCACAGATGTGAGTTCTGGCAGCTCCATCGACTGGGCCTACAGGAACGGGATCTCGTACGCCTTCGCCTTCGAGCTTCGGGACACAGGATACTACGGCTTCCTGCTGCCGGAGTCTTTGATCAGCCCCACCTGCACAGAGACGCTGAGAGCCGTCAAGGCCATCGCATCGGGGCTGCTGAAGAAGTGTGAGGTGGACAAGGACACGTTCCCATACATATGAGCTCCGAAACTACTCTTTTTCATACCAGAGATTATTAGGGATCATCAGGGGAGAGCAGAGATCCATTAGAAACCATCAGAGACCTTCAGAAACATCAGAGACCATCAGAGACCATCAGAGACCATCAGAAACACCAGAGACCATCAGAGACCATCAGAGACCATCAGAGACCATCAGAAACACCAGAGACCACCAGAGACCATCAGAGACCATCAGAGACCATCAGAAACCATCAGAGACCATCAGAGACCATCAGAAACACCAGAGACCACCAGAGACCACCAGAGACCATCAGAGACCATCAGAGACCATCAGAAACCATCAGAGACCATCAGAAACCATCAGAGACCATCAGAAACCATCAGAAACCATCAGAGACCATCAGAAACCATCAGAGATCATCAGAAACCATCATAAACCATCAGAGACCATCATAAACCATCAGAGACCATCAGAAACCATCAGAGACCATCAGAAACCATCAGAGACCATCAGAGACCATCAGAGACCACCAGAGACCATCAGAAACCATCAGAGATCATCAGAAACCATCATAAACCATCAGAGACCATCATAAACCATCAGAGACCATCAGAGACCATCAGAGACCATCAGAAACCATCAGAGACCATCAGAAACCATCAGAGACCATCAGAGACCACCAGAGACCACCAGAGACCATCAGAAACCATCAGAGACCATCAGAGACCATCAGAAACCATCAGAAACCATCAGAGACCATCAGAGACCATCAGAGACCATCAGAGACCATCAGAAACACCAGAGACCACCAGAGACCATCAGAAACCATCAGAGACCATCAGAAACCATCAGAGACCATCAGAGACCACCAGAGACCATCAGAGACCATCAGAAACCACCAGAAACCATCAGAGACCATCAGAAACCATCAGAGACCATCAGAGACCATCAGAAACCATCAGAGACCATCAGAGACCATCAGAGACCATCAGGGGAAAGAAGAGGAAGATGAGCTGTTCACTGGTTTGAGATGTATCAATCAATCAATCAACAACTGGATTAATCCCCCAAGGGGCAGTTGGTTCTGAGCAGCAGTTTATGTCATGGACACAGGGTCAGGGTCAGGGTTTGGGTCAGGGTCAGGGTCAGGGTAACACTAACCCAAACCCTGACCCAAGGGGCACTTGGTTCTGAGCAGCAGTTCATGTCATGGACCCAGGCAGGAACACGAGATGAACACACAGATGCACCCGGAGCACATCGTGGATAACTATAATAATACACTATAAATAGTTCAAAGCATCACAATAATAAATAATCAAGTTAAAAGCATTTTCAAGAATGTAAAAGTTTGAGTGCAGACGGGATGAAGGATTTAGAAAAGCGATTAGTCCTTTGAGCAGGTAGAGCACATCTTCGCCCTGATGGCAACAGACGAGATTCATGTGAGAGCACACGACCTGGAGAGTCCGCGACCTGGAGAGTACGCGACCTGGAGAGTACGCGACCTGGAGAGTACGCGACCTGGAGAGTACGCGACCTGGAGAGTACGCGACCTGGAGAGTTCATGACCTGGAGAGTCCGCGACCTGGAGAGTTCATGACCTGGAGAGTCCGCGACCTGGAGAGTACGCGACCTGGAGAGAACGCGACCTGGAGAGTACGCGACCTGGAGAGAACGCGACCTGGAGAGTTCATGACCTGGAGAGTCCGCGACCTGGAGAGTACGCGACCTGGAGAGTCCGCGACCTGGAGAGTACGCGACCTGGAGAGAACGCGACCTGGAGAGTTCAGAACGCTCTCTGCTTTCCGCAGAACCTGTCGGTTACAGAAGGAATTTAAGTCTCTCTGTTTCACGCCGATGATCTTGGAGCAGGTTTTAACAATGCTGTTCAGGCTGTTCCTGTCTTTTCCATGTAATGCCTTCTTCCCATGTTCTGGTGCCAAAGATCTCCCCTAACCTACTGGTACCCCTAACCCTAACCTACTGGTAACCCTAACCCTAACCTACTGGTAACCCTAACCCTTAGGCACAATAATATCCCAAATAATCCTGGATCATGAAATCCTCTCCTTTTTTACCGAAGTCTTTACCGATCTCCTCCAAATAGATATTAATGATACAGACTTTATAGAAATTAGCTGGAAATTGTTCATGTGAGCATTTTTCACGATGCAATAGCACCTTAGAAACAGCTCAGATTTGAATGTCTTCCAAAAATGGTGTTCTCAAAAAGCTCTATTTTTATTCCAGTGGCATTTTATTTTGAAAATATTCATACAAGATGATCTCATTTTTTACTCCAGTGGCATTTTATTTTGAAAATATTCATACAAGATGATCTCATTTTTTACTCCAGTTGCATTTTATTTTGAAAATATTCCTACAAGATTCTTTTTTTTTTGTATCTCAATTTTTATTCTGGTGTCATTTTATTTTGAAAATACTCCTACCAAGTGCCTTAATGTATGGATGCTTTTATTACTGCAATACTGTTGGTGTATATAATATGCAATCACCTGACGATCATGGGTTGTTTTTGTTGTTATTTTCTCATTTAATTTGGACTTTTATTTACTTTCTGCATCAATACTCAGGTATGGATTACAGAAGCCCTGAATCAATACTCAGGTATGGATTACAGAAGCCCTGAATCAATACTCAGGTATGGATTACAGAAGCCCTGAATCAATACTCAGGTATGGATTACAGAAGCCCTGAATCAATACTCAGGTATGGATTACAGAAGCCCTGAATCAATACTCAGGTATGGATTACAGAAGCCCTGAATCAATACTCAGGTATGGATTACAGAAGCCTTGAATCAATACTCAGGTATGGATTACAGAAGCCCTGAATCAATACTCAGGTATGGATTACAGAAGCCCTGAATCAATACTCAGGTATGGATTACAGAAGCCCTGAATCAATACTCAGGTAGGGATTACAGAAACCCTGAATCAATACTCAGGTATGGATTACAGAAACCCTGAATCAATACTCAGGTATGGATTACATAAACCCTGAATCAATACTCAGGTATGGATTACAGAAGCCCTGAATCAATACTCAGGTATGGATTACAGAAGCCTTGAATCAATACTCAGGTATGGATTACAGAAGCCCTGAATCAATACTCAGGTATGGATTACAGAAGCCTTGAATCAATACTCAGGTATGGATTACATAAACCCTGAATCAATACTCAGGTATGGATTACAGAAGCCCTGAATCAATACTCAGGTATGGATTACAGAAGCCTTGAATCAATACTCAGGTATGGATTACATAAACCCTGAATCAATACTCAGGTATGGATTACAGAATCCCTGAATCAATACTCAGGTAGGGATTACAGAAGCCCTGAATCAATACTCAGGTATGGATTACAGAAGCCCTGAATCAATACTCAGGTAGGGATTACAGAAGCCCTGAATCAATACTCAGGTATGGATTACAGAAACCCTGAATCAATACTCAGGTATGGATTACATAAACCCTGAATCAATACTCAGGTATGGATTACAGAATCCCTGAATCAATAATCAGGTATGGATTACAGAAGCCCTGAATCAATACTCAGGTAGGGATTACAGAATCCCTGAATCAATACTCAGGTATGGATTACAGAAACCCTGAATCAATACTCAGGTATGGATTACATAAACCCTGAATCAATACTCAGGTATGGATTACAGAAGCCCTGAATCAATACTCAGGTATGGATTACAGAAGCCCTGAATCAATACTCAGGTATGGATTACAGAAGCCCTGAATCAATACTCAGGTATGGATTACAGAAGCCCTGAATCAATACTCAGGTATGAATTACAGAAGCCCTGAATCAATACTCAGGGATGGATTACAGAAGCCCTGAATCAATACTCAGGTATGGATTACAGAAGCCCTGAATCAATACTCAGGTATGGATTACAGAAGCCCTGAATCAATACTCAGGGATGGATTACAGAAACCCTGAATCAATACTCAGGTATGGATTACAGAAGCCCTGAATCAATACTCAGGTATGGATTACAGAAGCCTTGAATCAATATTCAGGTATGGATTACAGAAGCCCTGAATCAATACTCAGGTATGGATTACAGAAGCCCTGAATCAATACTCAGGTATGAATTACAGAAGCCCTGAATCAATACTCAGGTATGGATTACAGAAGCCCTGAATCAATACTCAGGTATGGATTACAGAAGCCCTGAATCAATACTCAGGGATAGATTACAGAAGCCCTGAATGGCCAACATTTGATGACCTATTTATTCCATGAAAACAAGGTTTATGTATTCGTTTGATCAAAATCTCAAGTCATTTATGACATCATCTCTAAATAACAAGTGTTTCCCTGACGACACTTCTTACAAGATAATAAACTGAACGATTAACATTATCCTGAGAACACACACACGCACGTACACACGCACACTAACACACGCACACACACACACACACACACACACACACTAACACATGCACACACACACACATCCTGAGAAATTAATGGTTTAAAAGCGGCCGCTCAGCGTCTGTGATGAACCAATGACACTCAGAAATGTTTACTTTTGAGCTATATGAGATTATAATAAATGTATGATATCTGACTTTAATAAATGTTGTTGTTGACAGTACACGTTCACGGTGTCACATTAATCTACAGCTAGCTTTTAAAACAGCAAAATGTGCAGTTGTTTTTTCCATATTTTTGAAATGACTTTTATTTTGAAAAACTCTGTAACCTGTGTATGTTTTAAACACACTTTAAATTCAGCATCCTCCTCTTCTTCCTATCCACTTCCTGTCTCTGCAGCTCATCCTCCTCTTCTTCCTCTCCACTTCCTGTCTCTGCAGCTCGTCCTCCTCTTCTTCCTCTCCACTTCCTGTCTCTGCAGCTCGTCCTCCTCTTCTTCCTCTCCACTTCCTGTCTCTGCAGCTCGTCCTCCTCATCTTCCTCTCCACTTCCTGTCTCTGCAGCTCGTCCTCCTCTTCTTCCTCTCCACTTCCTGTCTCTGCAGCTCGTCCTCCTCTTCTTCCTCTCCACTTCCTGTCTCTGCAGCTCATCATCCTCATCTTCCTCTCCACTTCCTGTCTCTGCAGCTCGTCCTCCTCTTCTTCCTCTCCACTTCCTGTCTCTGCAGCTCGTCCTCCTCTTCTTCCTCTCTACTTCCTGTCTCTGCAGCTCATCCTCCTCTTCTTCCTCTCCACTTCCTGTCTCTGCAGCTCGTCCTCCTCTTCATCCTCTCCACTTCCTGTCTCTGCAGCTCGTCCTCCTCTTCATCCTCTCCACTTCCTGTCTCTGCAGCTCGTCCTCCTCTTCTTCCTCTCCACTTCCTGTCTCTGCAGCTCGTCCTCCTCTTCTTCCTCTCCACTTCCTGTCTCTGCAGCTCGTCCTCCTCTTCTTCCTCTCCACTTCCTGTCTCTGCAGCTCGTCCTCCTCTTCATCCTCTCCACTTCCTGTCTCTGCAGCTCGTCCTCCTCTTCATCCTCTCCACTTCCTGTCTCTGCAGCTCGTCCTTCTCTTCTTCCTCTCCACTTCCTGTCCAGCTCATCCTCCTCTTCTTCCTCTCCACTTCCTGTCTCTGCAGCTCGTCCTCCTCTTCTTCCTCTCCACTTCCTGTCTCTGCAGCTCGTCCTCCTCTTCTTCCTCTCCACTTCCTGTCTCTGCAGCTCGTCCTCCTCTTCTTCCTCTCCACTTCCTGTCTCTGCAGCTCGTCCTCCTCTTCTTCCTCTCCACTTCCTGTCTCTGCCGCTCATCCTCCTCTTCTTCCTCTCCACTTCCTGTCTCTGCAGCTCGTCCTCCTCTTCTTCCTCTCCACTTCCTGTCTCTGCAGCTCGCCCTCCTCTTCTTCCTCTCCACTTCCTGTCTCTGCAGCTCGTCCTCCTCTTCTTCCTCTCCACTTCCTGTCTCTGTTGCTCATCCTCCTCTTCTTCCTCTCCACTTCCTCTCCACTTCCTGTCTCTGCAGCTCGTCCTCCTCTTCTTCCTCTCCACTTCCTGTCTCTGCAGCTCGTCCTCCTCTTCTTCCTCTCCACTTCCTGTCTCTGCTGCTCATCCTCCTCTTCTTCCTCTCCACTTCCTGTCTCTGCAGCTCATCCTCCTCTTCTTCCTCTCCACTTCCTGTCTCTGCAGCTCATCCTCCTCTTCTTCCTCTCCACTTCCTGTCTCTGCAGCTCGTCCTCCTCTTCTTCCTCTCCACTTCCTGTCTCTGCAACTCGTCCTCCTCTTCTTCCTCTCCACTTCCTGTCTCTGCAGCTCATCCTCCTCTTCTTCCTCTCCACTTCCTGTCTCTGCAGCTCGTCCTCCTCTTCATCCTCTCCACTTCCTGTCTCTGCAGCTCGTCCTCCTCTTCTTCCTCTCCAATTCCTGTCTCTGCAGCTCATCCTCCTCTTCTTCCTCTCCACTTCCTGTCTCTGCAGCTCGTCCTCCTCTTCTTCCTCTCCACTTCCTGTCTCTGCAGCTCGTCCTCCTCTTCTTCCTCTCCAATTCCTGTCTCTGCAGCTCATCCTCATCTTCTTCCTCTCCACTTCCTGTCTCTGCAGCTCGTCCTCCTCTTCTTCCTCTCCACTCCCTGTCTCTGCTGCTCATCCTCCTCTTCTTCCTCTCCACTTCCTCTCTCTGCAGCTCATCCTCCTCTTCTTCCTATCCACTTCCTGTCTCTGCAGCTCATCCTCCTCTTCTTCCTCTCCACTTCCTGTCTCTGCAGCTCATCCTCTTCTTCTTCCTCTCCACTTCCTGTCTCTGCAGCTCGTCCTCCTCTTCTTCCTCTCCATTTCCTGTCTCTGCAGCTCGTCCTCCTCTTCTTCCTCTCCACTTCCTGTCTCTGCAGCTCATCCTCCTCCTCTTCCTCTCCACTTCCTGTCTCTGCAGCTCGTCCTCCTCTTCTTCCTCTCCACTTCCTGTCTCTGCTGCTCGTCATCCTCTTCTTCCTCTCCACTTCCTGTCTCTGCAGCTCGTCCTCCTCTTCTTCCTCTCCACTTCCTGTCTCTGCAGCTCGTCCTCCTCTTCTTCCTCTCCACTTCCTGTCTCTGCAGCTCATCCTCCTCTTCTTCCTCTCCACTTCCTGTCTCTGCAGCTCATCCTCCTCTTCTTCCTCTCCACTTCCTCTCCACTTCCTGTCTCTGCAGCTCGTCCTCCTCTTCTTCCTCTCCACTTCCTGTCTCTGCAGCTCGTCCTCCTCTTCTTCCTCTCCACTTCCTGTCTCTGCTGCTCATCCTCCTCTTCTTCCTCTCCACTTCCTGTCTC
>NW_027262178.1:0-10000 GCF_902827115.2 Pseudochaenichthys georgianus | reverse complement strand
AGTGACATGTTGTATTTAGCCCACAGTGAAGGAGTTAATTCCCAACATGTATGAATGGACAGTAATGAGTTCAAACTGGTTTACCGGATTACCAGAACCCCCCCCCCCCCCCCCCCCCCCCCCTCTCTAGCCCCTCCCTCCCTCCCCTCGCGCTCCTGACGTCACTTCCCCTCTCCAACATGGCGCAGTAGGATGCAGGTTGCTAATGGCAGTCTGAGGGATTTACCCCACCTTCTGTCTTTATTTACGTCTGTGTGACATTACTGAAGGACTACACCTCCGCTGGGCTGCTACCCCACCCCCCTCCTCACCCCCCAAACCCTAACACCTCAAACCAGAACCAGGACCAGCACCAGGAACCAGGATCAGGATCAAACCTCGCCCCCGAAAAACACGACATGTTTGAGGGCAAAAAGACGAACATGTTCCTCACGCGGGCTCTGGAGAAGATTCTGGCGGACAAGGAGGTGAAGAAGGCGCACCACAGCCAGCTGAGGAAAGCCTGCGAGGTGGCACTGGGTGAGGAACCATTACACACCTTTAGAACCAGTATCAGAACCATCAGAACCACCAGAACCACCAGAACCATGCCTCTGGTGTGCCGCCGCCTCAGTGTCTCTCTGCAACACCGTATCGGAACATCAGCTGTTCCCGGTGTGTGTTCCTGCAGAGACGCGTTCTGTACCGGATTTAACGGGAGTGATTCGGTGTAAAACACGGAAATGGTGCAGGGTGGGCGATGCTGCGAAACCACAGCAGGCCTGTGCACGCGAAATAAAGTTATTACCCAGCTTTATGATGCACCGAACCTGCATTTAAAGCCCGTACGTGCATAGGATGTGAGCTATATGTATTTAAGATGTGTGTGTTTGAGTGTTATAGTCGTAAAGGTGGTGTGTGTGTCTCTTCCTGGTACACCGGGCACGGTGCCCGTACAGCACGGGGAGGGTACATCACATATTACTGCTTTATTACACATTTAATCACGGTTTTCATGCTTCTACCGGTTTAATTGTTGCCGTTTTGAGGGTATTGTGGTGTTAAACTCTACGTGGAGTCGGGTCAGCTGTCAGGAGCTCCTCTTTGCTAGATCACTGTGAAGCTGCACGTGATAATAACACACTACTTCCGGTCAGATTGAAACAAATGTCAACAAACTAATCAAAATAAATTAAAACAATCACTTGAATTTACGCTTATATACATTTATATTTCAAATTGTACTTAGTTTAGATACCAAAGAAATCACTATTCATAAAGCATGTTTATCAACACCACGTCAGCTGTTGGCGCTTTTATTTTGAAAGTCCACATGCCTGTACTTCCGGTTGTGATGTGATTACATGCGGTAGCTTTATGAAACGAGTTAGCAGGTGTATTTTCCGAAACACGTCATCTAGGTGACTTTGAATAATTGATATACAGTTTTAAATGCATGTATACAAAACAACAAAGCACATGGCACCAAAACAGCTCATTATTTACCTTTTTATATTGAAAACTAATGTTATTTCTTAGACGTGTGTGTGTGTGTGTGTGTGTGTGTGTGTGTGTGTGTGTGTGTGTGTGTGTGTGTGTGTGTGTGTGTGTGTGTGTGTGTGTGTGTGTGTGTGTGTGTGTGTGTGTGTGTGTGTGTGTGTGTGTGTGTGTGTGTGTGTGTGTGTGTGTGTGTGTGTGTGTGTGTGTGTGTGTGTGTGTGTGTGTGTGTGTGTGTGTGTGTGTGTGTGTGTGTGTGTGTGTTCATTTTGTAAATGATGCTCCAATCTAGAGTAAAATACACGATGAAACAGCGTTAATTTAGGGCGGGGCTTCCTTTGATTGACAGGTCGTTCATGTTCGGTTGTTTTTGCCTCAAATTGAAATCTTTAAAAGTGAGTTTTTACATAGTTGAAGTTCATATGAACTTGTGTCGATGAAAAGTCTCCTAAAAACCCAAGATGGCGGCGATGGCAATGGAACCAAGAGGGTGCCACAATCCATTGTGTAGTGTTTTGTTCCAACATCGATCCACACACTCTTTACATCTGCTTCCTACACACTCCTATATCCTGTTTCATGTGCTTCTCTCCTGTTTGACTCTGTCCGGGAGAAGTGCAGCTGATCTCTGGGGTTACCTGCAGTGTGTCCTGGTGCACGTGTGCACGTTAGTTACACATCAGTCAGGAAGTTGGAATCACGTTGTTTGTCGGGTTTATTGCTCGTGGATATTGAAGGTTCCTCACCTGTTGCTCTGACATTCATTGAGTCTGGATGTTGGGTTAAATGTGAGACATGATGAATAAAGAGTGTTGCCATGCGGTAACGGTGGATGTTTAAGTTATTCAGTCGTCTCCATGTCTCCTCTGGTTTCACCAGCGTGCTCCTGCTCCTCTCTAGCAGCGTGTTGCGTTGACGACGCCGTCTGGTTTGTGTTCAGCTTCAGGAGACGCTTGTATTGTGTTCCATTACTTGAAGGTGGGTCAGTTTGAGAAACCGGCTCGAGGTACACTTGTTGTTATGTTCCATGGAATGCTCTCAACGTCTGATAGCAATGAATCTCTGAAGTGCTTTGACAACAAATCCATAAACACATCATCAGTGGAAGCCGTGGCGCTGTAGAAAGCTCGACCAATCACCTGAGCCGGCTGAAGTAACTGGACGGCCGACCTGCCTGTCAGCCCTCCATCGGGGCACACACTGATCTCTGCCCTCATTGGTCATGTGCGCGTTCGTGTGTTGGGGGAGGGGCTCTGTGAGGTGTTGGGGGAGGGGCTCTGTGAGGTGTTGGGGGAGGGGCTCTGTGAGGGAGTGGCCGATTTTCTAATTCTAGCCACTCGAGCTGGTTTCTCCAAAACGACCTTTAATTCACGTGGAGGCTTGTTTTGAATTGGCAGACTCTCAATGTGTGCATCTGTTGTTGTTGTTGTTGTTTGTCGGATGTCTCCGTGCTTTAATGTTCAAAAACTCTTTATTTCCCTCATACTGCACCTCTTTTCACCCTCTGTCTGAAACCAGAGCTGCTCTGATTGGTTAGCTGGTCAGCCTTTTTGTGATTGGTCTATCCACTTAGAGATGTCCCGACCCTTAGCCTGTGACGTACAATGTGTTGGAGCGCTAGCCAATAGGAGAGCGAGTGTTACGTAGTGATTTCAAGAAATTAATGTGTACAAGAAATACAAACATAGAATATGAGACAACTACATTGGAAATATGCAAACGATTCTTTAGTATGTGTGAACAAAATATATATAATCAAAGAAATACAATGCACATATGGAAAAGGTTAACAAAATGTACATTGAATGGAAAGCAGTTTTTATAGTTGGTCATTTGTGCGGAGATGTGCAAAAGTTTACAGGACAAATAATATTCAATGAGATATCGTTAATATAAAGCATGAAGACTGAGACGGGATCTATTTTCTGCTCATTGTGGAGGTTTCTGCTTTTTAAGGATCAGACCTGATCACCTCCTGCATCTGTTGCAAACACACCTTTTCCCTGCCAGGTGTGAAGCCGTGTGTGTTCTGTCTGGAGAGCAGAGAAGACAGAAGTACTTCCTTTACTCAAGTACAAGTACACACATCCTTTACTCAAGTAGAAGTACACACATCCTTTACTCAAGTAGAAGTACACACATCCTTTACTCAAGTAGAAGGACACACATCCTTTACTCGAGTAGAAGGACACACATCCTTTCCTCAAGTAGAAGTACACACATCCTTTACTCAAGTAGAAGTACACACATCCTTTACTCAGGTAGAAGTACACACATCCTTTACTCAAGTAGAAGTACACAGATCCTTTACTCAAGTAGAAGTACACACATCCTTTACTCAAGTAGAAGTACACACATCCTTTACTCAAGTAGAAGTACAGAAACTTGTGTTTAAAAATACTCTGGTGAAAGTAGAAGTACTGACTAAACTTCTTTACTCAAGTCAAAGTAAAGAGGCTTTGAAGTGTACTTCAGTAAAAAGTACCCATAGCCTTTAAAGAGTACCTGACCTCCCTTTATATCAATAGAACAATAATGTCATTGTTAGCTAATGAATGTTTCCATGGTGACCAACGGCAACATGACAACGTTTCCATTGGTCCCTCTTCTTTAGAGAAGACCAGGAAGTGATGGATACACGGATCGTGTTCCAACCAATAGGCACGCAGTGACTCTACAGAATAATGACCACGCCCCAGACACACATTCAGACTAAAGGAACCAGCTGTTTGGGAAATGAGAGAAGTAGAAAGTACAGGTATTTGAGTTCAACATGAGAGAAGTAGAAAGTACAGGTATTTGAGTTCAACATGAGAGAAGTAGAAAGTATAGGTATTTGAGTTCAACATGAGAGAAGTAGAAAGTACAGGTATTTGAGTTCAACATGAGAGAAGTAGAAAGTATAGGTATTTGAGTTCAACATGAGAGAAGTAGAAAGTACAGGTATTTGGGTTCAACATGTAAGAAGTAGAAAGTACAGGTATTTGAGTTCAACATGAGAGAAGTAGAAAGTACAGGTATTTGAGTTCAACATGAGAGAAGTAGAAAGTACAGGTATTTGAGTTCAACATGAGAGAAGTAGAAAGTACAGGTATTTGAGTTCAACATGAAAGAAGTAGAAAGTACAGGTATTTGAGTTCAACATGTAAGAAGTAGAAAGTGCAGGTATTTGAGTTCAACATGTAAGAAGTAGAAAGTACAGGTATTTGAGTTCAACATGTCAGAAGTAGAAAGTACAGGTATTTGAGTTCAACATGAAAGAAGTAGAAAGTACAGGTATTTGAGTTCAACATGTAAGAAGTAGAAAGTACAGGTATTTGGGTTCAACATGAAAGAAGTAGAAAGTACAGGTATTTGAGTTCAACATGTAAGAAGTAGAAAGTACAGGTATTTGTGTTCAACATGAGAGAAGTAGAAAGTACAGGTATTTGAGTTCAACATGTAAGAAGTAGAAAGTACAGGTATTTGTGTTCAACATGAAAGAAGTAGAAAGTACAGGTATTTGAGTTCAACATGAAAGAAGTAGAAAGTACAGGTATTTGAGTTCAACATGTAAGAAGTAGAAAGTACAGGTATTTGAGTTCAACATGAAAGAAGTAGAAAGTACAGGTATTTGGTTTCAACATGTGAGAAGTAGAAAGTACAGGTATTTGAGTTCAACATGAAAGAAGTAGAAAGTACAGGTATTTGAGTTCAACATGTAAGAAGTAGAAAGTACAGGTATTTGGGTTCAACATGTAAGAAGTAGAAAGTACAGGTATTTGAGTTCAACATGTAAGAAGTAGAAAGTACAGGTATTTGGGTTCAACATGTAAGAAGTAGAAAGTACAGGTATTTGTGTTCAACATGTAAGAAGTAGAAAGTACAGGTATTTGAGTTCAACATGTAAGAAGTAGAAAGTACAGGTATTGGAGTTCAACATGTAAGAAGTAGAAAGTACAGGTATTTGAGTTCAACATGTAAGAAGTAGAAAGTACAGGTATTTGAGTTCAACATGTAAGAAGTAGAAAGTACAGGTATTTGTGTTCAACATGTAAGAAGTAGAAAGTACAGGTATTTGAGTTCAACATGTAAGAAGTAGAAAGTACAGGTATTTGTGTTCAAAATGAGAGAAGTAGAAAGTACAGGTATTGGAGTTCAACATGTAAGAAGTAGAAAGTACAGGTATTTGTGTTCAACATGTAAGAAGTAGAAAGTACAGGTATTGGAGTTCAAAGTGTAAGAAGTAGAAAGTACAGGTATTTGTGAAGGAGTTCAAGTATCTCGGGGTCTTGTTCTCGAGTGAGGGATCAATGGAGCGTGAGATGGGCCGGAGAATCGGAGCAGCGGGAGTGGTATTGCAGTCGCTTTACCGCACCGTTGTGACGAAAAGGGAGCTGAGCCGGAAGGCAAAGCTCTCTGTCTACCGGGCCATTTTCGTTCCTACCCTCACCTATGGTCATGAAGGATGGGTCATGACCGAAAGAACGAGATCGCGGATACAAGCGGCCGAGATGGGTTTCCTCCGCCGGGTGGCTGGTGTCTCCCTTAGAGATAAGGTGAGAAGTTCGGTCATCAGGGAGGGACTCGGAGTTGAGCCGCTCCTCCTTCGCGTCGAAAGAAGCCAGTTGAGGTGGTTCGGGCACCTAGTTAGGATGCCACCTGGGCGCCTCCCTAGGGAGGTGTTCCAGGCACGTCCAGCTGGGAAGAGACCAAGGGGTAGACCTAGGACCAGGTGGAGGGATTATATCTCTTCGCTGGCCTGGGAGCGCCTTGGGATCCCCCAGTCAGAGCTGGTTGATGTCGCCAGGGAAAAGAAAGTTTGGGGCTCTCTGCTGGAACTGCTACCCCCGCGACCCGACCACGGATAAGCGGGAGAAGATGGATGGATGGATGGATGTAAGAAGTAGAAAGTACAGGTATTTGTGTTGAACATGTAGGAAGTAGAAAGTACAGGTATTTGAGTTCAACATGTAAGAAGTAGAAAGTACAGGTATTTGGGTTCAACATGTGAGAAGTAGAAAGTACAGGTATTTGTGTTCAACATGTAAGAAGTAGAAAGTACAGGTATTTGTGTTCAACATGTAAGAAGTAGAAAGTACAGGTATTTGAGTTCAACATGTGAGAAGTAGAAAGTACAGGTATTTGTGTTCAACATGTAAGAAGTAGAAAGTACAGGTATTGGAGTTCAACATGTAAGAAGTAGAAAGTACAGGTATTTGTGTTCAACATGTAGGAAGTAGAAAGTACAGGTATTTGAGTTCAACATGTGAGAAGTAGAAAGTACAGGTATTGGAGTTCAACATGTAAGAAGTAGAAAGTACAGGTATTTGAGTTCAACATGTGAGAAGTAGAAAGTACAGGTATTTGGG
The DNA here is from genome assembly GCF_902827115.2 of Pseudochaenichthys georgianus. NCBI lineage: Eukaryota > Metazoa > Chordata > Actinopteri > Perciformes > Channichthyidae > Pseudochaenichthys > Pseudochaenichthys georgianus. Next base: position 3,173 of record NW_027262178.1, on the reverse strand, counting down.
TTCAACATGTGAGAAGTAGAAAGTACAGGTATTTGAGTTCAACATGTGAGAAGTAGAAAGTACAGGTATTTGAGTTCAACATGTAAGAAGTAGAAAGTACAGGTATTTGAGTTCAACATGTAAGAAGTAGAAAGTACAGGTATTTGGGTTCAACATGTAAGAAGTAGAAAGTACAGGTATTTGTGTTCAACATGTAGGAAGTAGAAAGTACAGGTATTTGAGTTCAACATGTAAGAAGTAGAAAGTACAGGTATTTGGGTTCAACATGTGAGAAGTAGAAAGTACAGGTATTTGAGTTCAACATGTAAGAAGTAGAAAGTACTCATCACTGAGAGAAGAGACCAGTGAGCAGTAACCCTAGAGAGCAGAGAGCAGTAACCCTAACCCAGACAGGAGCAAACGATGCACACATATCCAGAGATAAGTCAGATCCTGCTTCCATCAGAACATCGCTTCTCTGTTTCCTCTTTAATAACCGTAAACAAGTTGTACATATCCTACTGAACTCATTGCATTTGAGTTAGTTTAGTCAATTTATTGAACATGTCAGAAAAAAATTTTATATCCATAATATATATATATATATATTCTCTTTTTTTCTTTTTTTCACTCAGATTAATAATTATAACAAAGTACCAAAAAAAATAATAATAACAAACAAAAATAATAATAATAATTGTCAGATAGTCTCTGTTCATGTTCAACAGGGGCAAGAAGAAGCTTAAAAACATATATTTTTCTTATAAAACATTAGGTCATCGTCATCAGCGACATGTTTGTCTTGTTCATCTTTTCTTTTACAAAACAATCAAAGAAATTACTTTTTACAATTACAAGAAATAACAACAAATGGATTTTACAGGTCCTGTTCATAACCATTAATGATTTGACTCCTAAATAATACTTTCAGTTCAGATAGACTTGTACAATATGTCAGTGCATCGTTACAGTTATTCCACAGACTGACACCTTTTGATGAGATGCAGTGAAGTTTGGCATTTGTTCGTACGGGTGGTTTTTGAAAATGCAGTTTCCTCTCAACGTGTGCATGCTTTCTCTCTGTGTGAAAAGTCCCTCGATATTATGAGGTCATTGTTGATTTGCAGCTTTGAACATAATTTGAATAGTTTTATAGTCAACCAGGTCTTGTAGTTTTCAATTAAGAGAAGCTGCAGCTTGTTGTTTAAACGATATATATTCATTATATATATATATATATATATATATATATGTACATTAGTGGCTCTACAGTGTATTCTAACTTATTGTGTATAATGTATAGCTCCTTTATAGATGTGATCCGTTTACTTCCATGTCATCCTATTGAAGTTGGCCTCGTGTGCGATGACTGGAAACTTGCTGCTCAACCAAGCCGTTTCCCCACATTGGGATTCATCAAATATATATCATCTACTCATTACACAGCAAATACTAATCATCTACTCATTACACAGCAAATACTAATCATCTACTCATTACACAGCAAATACTAATCATCTACTCATTACACAGCAAATACTAATGTGGCTTTTCCAAAATAGGAAATTCACCAAAAATATAGTTTTTATTTTGTATTGACGGTGTGCAGCATTGCCATTTCCCAGAATCCTTTGCAACATGTTTCTAGATCCTCTTTTTTAATATCTAAGAGTATGCACAATAACACTTTAATAATCCATCCTCTGCAGGGTTTAAAATACACAGACATGTTTGGAAATAGACAGAAAGAGAAGCTTTTACTCGATTTGTCTTTCTGCAAAGCATGCTGGGAGCAGGTTGAAGAGACAGTGTATCTTCCACTGACCGGCCATGATCTGCTGCAATAACTGTAACACCAGCAGCTTCCTCTCAAAAGGACAGGAAGAGTGCTCAAGAGCCAAAGCATGACTGAAGAGTGCTCAAGAGCCAAAGCAAGACTGACGAGTGCTCAAGAGCCAAAGCATGACTGAAGAGTGCTCAAGAGCCAAAGCATGACTGGAGAGTGCTCAAGAGCCAAAGCAAGACTGACGAGTGCTCAAGAGCCAAAGCAAGACTGACGAGTGCTCAAGAGCCAAAGCATGACTGAAGAGTGCTCAAGAGCCAAAGGATGACTGAAGAGTGCTCAAGAGCCAAAGGATGACTGAAGAGTGCTCAAGAGCCAAAGCATGACTGAAGAGTGCGCAACTCAAGAGCCAAAGCATGACTGAAGAGTGCTCAAGAGCCAAAGCATGACTGAAGAGTGCTCAAGAGCCAAAGCATGACTGAAGAGTGCTCAAGAGCCAAAGCATGACTGAAGAGTGCTCAAGAGCCAAAGCATGACTGAAGAGTGCTCAAGAGCCAAAGCATGACTGAAGAGTGCTCAAGAGCCAAAGCATGACTGAAGAGTGCTCAAGAGCCAAAGCATGACTGGAGAGTGCTCAAGAGCCAAAGCATGACTGAAGAGTGCTCAAGAGCCAAAGCATGACTGGAGAGTGCTCAAGAGCCAAAGCATGACTGGAGAGTGCTCAAGAGCCAAAGCATGACTGAAGAGTGCTCAAGAGCCAAAGCATGACTGGAGAGTGCTCAAGAGCCAAAGCATGACTGGAGAGTGCTCAAGAGCCAAAGCATGACTGAAGAGTGCTCAAGAGCCAAAGCATGACTGGAGAGTGCTCAAGAGCCAAAGCATGACTGAAGAGTGCTCAAGAGCCAAAGCATGACTCGGCCGTTATTAGAGATACATTCATTTCAATAACAAAGCCGAAAGCCGAGTGACGGACGATTCTCTTTCTGCCAACGAAAAGCCTGGATTCATCCTGGGGAGTAGTGATTAGAAACAGGCCTCTGCACACACACACACACACACACACACACACACACACACACACACACACACACACACACACACACACACACACACACACACACACACACACACACACACACACACACACACACACACACACACACACACACACACACACACACACACACACACTCTCTCTGTTACAGTAGGTTGCCCAGACAACCTCTGCCAGTGTTTCCTTCTCAAATGTAATTACTGCTGTGCAACCTTTCCCTGCAGAACAATAGCTGTGTCATGGGGCTTGTTTTTCTCAGGCTCTGCACACACACACACACACACACACACACACACACACACACACACACACACACACACACACACACACACTCACACGCTCTCACACACACACACA
>NW_027262177.1:30000-39394 GCF_902827115.2 Pseudochaenichthys georgianus | reverse complement strand
TGTGTCAGGTCTTCAGGTGTGTGTCTTCAGGTGTGTGTCAGTTCTTCAGGTGTGTGTCAGGTCTTCAGGTGTGTGTCAGGTCTTCAGGTGTGTGTCTTCAGGTGTGTGTCAGTTCTTCAGGTGTGTGTCAGGTCTTCAGGTGTGTGTCAGGTCTTCAGGTGTGTGTCTTCAGGTGTGTGTCAGTTCTTCAGGTGTGTGTCTTCAGGTGTGTGTCAGGTCTTCAGGTGTGTGTATGGTCTTCATGTGTGTGTGTCTTCAGGTGTGTGTCAGTTCTTCATGTGTGTGTCTTCAGGTGTGTGTCAGTTCTTCAGGTGTGTGTCTTCAGGTGTGTGTCAGTTCTTCAGGTGTGTGTCTTCAGGTGTGTGTCAGGTCTTCAGGTGTGTGTCTTCAGGTGTGTGTCAGGTCTTCAGGTGTGTGTCTTCAGGTGTGTGTCAGTTCTTCATGTGTGTGTGAGGTCTTCAGGTGTGTGTCAGTTCTTCAGGTGTGTGTGAGGTCTTCAGGTGTGTGTGAGGTCTTCAGGTGTGTGTCTTCAGGTGTGTGTGAGGTCTTCAGGTGTGTGTGAGGTCTTCAGGTGTGTGTCTTCAGGTGTGTGTGAGGTCTTCAGGTGTGTGTCTTCAGGTGTGTGTGAGGTCTTCAGGTGTGTGTGAGGTCTTCAGGTGTGTGTCTTCAGGTGTGTGTCAGGTCTTCAGGTGTGTGTGAGGTCTTCAGGTGTGTGTGAGGTCTTCAGGTGTGTGTCTTCAGGTGCGTGTGGTAGTGTCTCTGCTGTGTTAGAGCGCCCTCTGGTGGCCGGCGCTCTCCACATTAAAGGATGGGTTTAAGACGATAAGGATTATTACAAAGACATATTAACACCTTTAATGAACATAAAAAGAACAGTTGACCGCAAATCACCAGAATGAATAATACAGATTTTAAATATATATATTATTATATATGGCCATTTTATACAACCCAAAACCACTGTTGACCATTCATTTAAAATACCGTTAACATCTATTCAAAGAGAAATTCAAACCTTTATTTATTGTTTTTGTTAAAGACCAGTTTATTTTATTATACTTTTGATTTTCACCTCATTTCTAATTAAATGTTCTGTTTTCCTAAAGGGCTCAATGCATTCTGGGAAATGTGGTTCAAAACGTGAATTCATATTACTTTAAATTCACTCTTTGTTTAAATTAAAAAGTACAAATATCTCCAGAAAAACATCAAACATTTTTAAAACTCACAATAAAATAAAAACGAAATATTTTGAGAAATATATTTTTATTTTATGAGGAATATCATGTTTTTAATACATTTCAGACACAGAGATAAAAGAGCCATAACACACTTAAAATCTAATTTAAATTGTTCTTATAATTTAAGATAAGACACTTCATAAAATATACAAGCATTGTATATAACTACAGAACAATACCAACAGAAATCACTGATGTATAAATATCATCAGAAGTGATCCGTACAGGGGTTTCTATTTGTTCTGATCGTCAGGGTTACGCTCTGTCCTCACGTCGGTCGCATCCGCCCGACTCGTCTTCAGGTCACTGGCGGACGTCCCGGTAGGACTCGGTGCTGGACGTCCCCCAGGTCCTCTGCAGCCGGTACTTGTTCTCTTTGAGCTGGATGTTGACGGAGGAGACGAGCTGAAGAGAGCGAGACACGACGGCTCTGAAGGACGGCGTCCGGGCGGTGAAGAGGACGAAGATCTGAAACCCCTGAAACACAAGAAGAAGAAGACGGAGGTAACGCCGAGAAATAGTGTTTGGAGAGACTCAAAGTAGCCGGAGGAAGTGTCCCATGGCTGTCACAAAGAAGGCTGGGACCGTCCACAGACTGCCCTTAACCTTTACCTTAACCTTAACCTTAACCCGACCTGTGTTCCAGGCCTCAGGCTCGAACAGGACCGTCCCAGAACAAAGCACCACATCTTCTCAAAGGGTTACATTAATAACCTGTGTCTCAAAGCAATGATGAACCTGTGAGCTGGATGCAGAAGAGTCACGATCAACAGAGATGTTTTTATTTGAAAGAAAATTCAGATTGAACATAATAATAACAACAATAATAATAATAATAATAATAGTTTTAATTTGTTAGCGCTTTTACAGGTGCTCAAAGACGCTCTACAGATATAGTGAAGGGAGAAGAAAAGGAAGGAACAAGAAATAAATATATAGTTAAAGTTAAAGTCAAATAATTCAAAAGCAATCACACATTGAAAGCCAGATTTAAGAGGTGAGTGCTTTGAAGGAGGTGAGGTCGGTGCCGTCTCTGATGGGTGGGGGGGTGAGTTCCAGAGGGGGGGGCTAACGCTGTGAACCACTTGTGTTCAGTGGCACCGCTCAGCAGCGTGGGTATTACTCGTTGTGGTGGAATACTTTTACAACTCTCTTTTGTTTATTATTAAGCTACAGTGTTGGCCCTTTGTTTGTGCCAGGCTGTTACAATAGAAGCACATGTAACTTACACCTAAACCCAATCTGGGTGTGTTGCTTCTCTTTGGACCCGAGACCAAAGGGAACGTAATACCGTCCAAACATTCTTTCTGACTTCTAGTGAAACTACTTGATGACGGTAAGGTCGACTAAAAGCTTTAGGATCCAAAGTACAACATGTCATCAGTGCCCTGTATCTGGATGGATGCAAACCAAGTGACCTTTGACCTTTAGAGAGATTTAGAAAAAGAAACCTCTTCTGGGTGGGTTTCCATATATCTGGAACCCGTGGTCGATTTTGACGAATGAAATCTCTTTATGACCGCTAGAGCCAATGGAATCTCTTTATGACCGCTAGAGCCAATGGAATCTCTTTATGACCGCTAGAGCCAATGGAATCTCTTTATGACCGCTAGAGCCAATGGAATCTCTTTATGACCGCTAGAGCCAATGGAATCTCTGTATAACTGTTAGAGCCAATGGAATCGAGGGGAAGCTCGACACACACCAACACATGAACCAATGAGGAGCGACGCGTGGCCAAAACCGGAAGCGGCACACCCTCTGGTGGCTACCATTAGCAGCTAACCTTTTTTGCTCCGATTTTTACATCAAAATGGAATGATGGATTATAAATCATTGTTTCAAATCCACAGAAACATTATCAACGTATGGATCAACCGATTCAGCCGCATTGTTTCTCGTTTTAATGCCATCGAACACGTCTTTTGATCAGATTGAAGCTACGGTGAGACGATCTCCCTAGAAGCTCCGTAAAGGTACGTGTTGTGATGTCTGTTTCTTCCCCGGCCGCGAGATCGGATCGCTCAGATACAATACTTAGATAATCTGTGGAGTCTCAGCTTTGATCGGATATATCGTACGTGCAGTCTCGATAAGTGATAAGAGTATCTTCATTTTGAATTCTGTGCTAAAGTGCGCTTAGTGCTAATTCAGAGGCTTGGTATTTCCCTTGTGTTTTGTTTTGGTACAAATGGCTCATATCTTCAGTTAGCTGAGATTCTTCCCGTTAATCTGTCGCTACACATGAATCGTTTCATAAACGTTAAGTAGCCATGGGACACAGTCTCGAAAAAGAACGGTGGGGGAACGGTCCACTGGGGGGACCGCCGTGCTTAGGCAAGGCAAGGCGCTTTACAACAATGAAAGACATTCAGATAAAGGCATTTAAAAACAGTAAAAGATAATAAAAGAAACATGAAAAGATAAAAGTTACAGTGCAGTCTGAGATATGAATAGTTCATATCTCAGAGAGGTTAAAACATAGAAAACGTTTAGACTTGTTCTCAACATGCTACGTGTACATCTGTGTCACCGTGGGCGCTTGGAGCACTTGGAGGTGCTGATAGTGCCTCAGTACCTGTGTGGTGGTGCAGACACAGAACAGCACGCTGAACACCAGGTTGGTGTTTCCTGAGGTGACCAGCACCAAATAGCCCAGAGACCAGGAGACCCCGAGCAGCACCGCCAGAGAGAAACTGATCAGGAACTTCTTCCACAGTGTCCGAGGTCTCGAGCTGAAACATATTTAATATCAATGATTATCATCAGGGAGTTTCTAGTAGTTGAAAAGGTTCCTGTTTTCGGACCTTTTGAGCGCGGCGTCGGTCCGGCAGATGGTCAGAGAGGCCAGCACCAGCAGAGCCACGTTGTAGATTAAAATCAGAGCCACAGGAAGCAGGAAGGCCCAGAACATGGGCTTCCTGAAGTCAAACTGCTTCTTCTTATCAACAGCCGCCAGCCAGCAGCTTCAGGACGAACTGCAGTTAGTTATATAATCAGAATATATCAGTGCATTATAATTATTAGTGATGGACTCACAATTCCTCCTGTCTGTATCCCAGAGGGCTATCTGGCTTGTAGGTGGTGCCCAAAGTGACCGCCATGATGATGGCCGGGACTCCTGGAGGGAGAAAATATATAAATATGTTATCATTCAGCGGGTTTCTGTGGCACTTGTTCAGCAAACAGACCCTGAAGTCGTGCCCCTGGGTATGACTCGTGCCCCATGGTATGACTCGTGGCCCATGGTATGACTCGTGGCCCATGGTATGACTCGTGCCCCTGGGTATGACTCGTGCCCCTGGGTATGACTCGTGCCCCTGGGTATGACTCATGGCCCATGGTATGACTCGTGCCCCTGGGTATGACTCGTACCCCTGGGTATGACTCGTGTCCCATGATATGACTCGTGCCCCTAGGTATGACTCGTGCCCCTGGGTATGACTCGTGCCCCTGGGTATGACTCGTGTCCCATGATATGACTCGTGGCCCATGGTATGACTCGTGCCCCATGGTATGACTCGTGGCCCATGGTATGACTCGTGCCCCTGGGTATGACTCGTGCCCCTGGGTATGACTCATACCGCTGGGTATGACTCGTGCCCCATGGTATGACTCGTGGCCCATGGTATGACTCGTGCCCCATGGTATGACTCGTGGCCCATGGTATGACTCATGCCCCTGGGTATGACTCGTGCCCCTGGGTATGACTCGTGCCCCTGGGTATGACTCATACCGCTGGGTAAGACTCGTACCCCAGGGTATGACTCGTGCCCCTGGGTATGACTCGTGCCCCTGGGTATGACTCATACCGCTGGGTAAGACTCGTACCCCAGGGTATGACTCGTAGGAGCCCCTTACCCCAGCCCAGGGCCATGCTGAACGAGGTCCAGTGAGGAGGCGGGTCTTGGCGCAGCCTCCGGACCAGAAGCACCAGCTGGGTCCCGTACAGGCTGTTCCACATGAAGGTGGCCAGCAGGAAGAAGTGAAGCAGAGCGGCCACCGCAGAACACCACCCTGAGTCCGGATCCACGTGTTCGTCAGAGTTCGGCACGACGTTCCTCTCCGCCTCGACCTCAGGAGCGCCGGACGGGCGGCGGTTCCCCACGCCGGAGAGGAAGGTGAGGATGAAGGCCAGCAGACTGAAGCAGGTGCTCAGCAGAGCCAGCTGGGAGTTCCTGCGACTCGCACTCATCCCAGAGGTCCTCTGAAAACTACTCAACAATCAGGCTTGGTGTATAATCTCTACGGAATAAATCGGTCCCGTCTCTACGCAGCATTACGCTGAAACACTGATGCGAGGAATGGTGGAGTCTTACTTGTCTTTAAGGTGGTGGATTATGGTAATGACCAAACCGAGAAGAGAGAAGGAGAGTCCGACGGTAGAAAGCACCCCGAGGGCTTCTGCGTATTCGTACTCCTCCCTGAAAGACTGAACCAACACCCTCCTTTAGACTCGCTCTGTGCATCAAAGCATCTGCTTTGTGTCATTGTGCAAACTGCTGTTCACCCAGAGAGCAGCGAAGTTGGTGGTGTGGTTACAGAAACATCTCAGCAGTCCGTCCGAGGCGTTCCCCTTCCAGCAGCCATCCGTGCTCCAGTCCTGGAGGTCGTGTTTCCAGAAAACACAGGCGAAGTCGTGCAGAGACGTGCCCTCCACCACCTGCAGCAGGTAAGAACGTATCTAACATGTATCTAACAGGCATGGGCAAACTAAGGCCCGCGGGCCAGATACGGCCCGTTGGGCTTTTGAATCCGACCCGCCGAATATTGGTACAAAATTGTCCAAATGATAAAGACCGCATTCATTTTGCCTTTTTCCTGCAATACACGGCATTTCAGTTGATCCCACTAGATGGCGCACTCTAGACGCATTGACCTTTGCGTCTGGTCTATTCTCTCAGCTGGCCCACTCGGCAACCGGCAAGGTCTAAGAACCAAATACAGTGGGCAACAAAGTGTTTAGCCAGCCACCAGCTGTGCAGGTGCTCCCACTTAAGAAGACGAGGCCTGTGATGTTCCTCCTGGTTCTCTTCAACTAGAGACAGGGGGGGGGGAAGAATCCAGGAAATCACTTTGAAGGATTTTTAATGAATTTATTTTTAATGATGGAAAATAAGTATTTGGTCAAAAACAAAAGTTCATCTCAATCCTTTGTTATTACCCTTTGTTGGCAACGACAGAGGTCAAAGGTGTTCTGCAGTCTCCACCAGGTGTTCACTGGTGCTGGCACGTTGGCCCGTTCCTCCAGCAGACCTCCTCTAGAGCAGGGATGCTTTGGGGCTGTCGCTGGGCAACACGGCCTTTCAACTCCCTCCAAAGATGTTCTATGGGGTTGAGATCTGGAGACTGGCTAGGCCACTCCAGGACCTTGAAATGCTTCCTACGAAGCCACTCCTTCGTTGCCCGGGCGGTGTGTTTGGGATCATTGTCATGCTGAAAGACCCAGCCACGTTTCATCTTCAATGCCCTTGCTGATGGAAGGAGGTTGTCACTCAAAATCTCACGATACATGGCCCCGTTCATTCTTTCCTCTCCACGGATCAGTCGTCCTGGTCCCTCTGCAGAAAGCCCCACAGCCTGATGGTCCCAGCCCCATGTCTCACAGCAGGTGGTCTTTGGAGGCAACTCAGCATTCTTTCTCCTCCAAACACGTCTAGCTGAGTTTTTAACAAACAGTTCTATTGTGGTTTCATCTGACAATCCTCTTCTGGATCATCTGCTCTCTAGCACACTTCAGACGGGCCTGGACGTGTCCTGGCTTCAGCAGGGGACACGTCTGGCACTGCAGGGTTCGAGTCCCTGGCGGCGTAGCGTGTTACTGATGGTAGCCTTTGTTACTCTGGTCCCAGCTCTCTGCAGGTCATGGACTCGGTCCCCCCTGTGGTTCTGGATCTCTGCTCACCGGTCTTGTTTCACTTTGACCCCACGGGGGGAGGTCTGCGTGGAGCCCCAGATCGAGGGAGATTATCAGTGGTCTTGTATGTTTCTTCACACCGAGCTGCTGACCTGTTGCAGATGCAGTCTTCCAGCCTGGTGCAGGTCTACATTGTGTTTCTGGTGTCCTTTGACAGCTCTCTGGTCACAGTGGAGTTTGGAGTGTGACGGTTTGAGGTCGTGGACAGGTGTCTTTTATACTGATAACGAGTTCAAACCGGTTCCATTAGTACAGCTAACGAGTGGAGGACAGAGGAGGCTCTGAGAGGAGGACAGAGGAGGCTCTGAGAGGAGAAGGTGCAGGTCTGTGAGAGGCAGACATCTTGTTTCTTTGGAGGAGACCAAATACTTACTTTACCAATTCATTCATTACAAATCCTACAAAGTGACTTCCTGGATTCTTCCCCCCCCCTGTCTCTCAGAGTGAAGTGTACCAGGAGGAACATCACAGGCCTCTCATCTTTCTAAGTGGGAGAACCTGCACAGCTGGTGGCTGACTGAACACTTTGTTGCCCCACTGTACGTCACGCTTACTTTGGAGGAGTCGAGATGAACCTGAGCAATAACAGTTCATGGCGAGTACAAGTTGTAACGAGCAGTCGCGCTGAGCAAAGTGACAGAACGCGACCACACACCGATAAGACACACTGATATGAAGTCAGGCGACACGAACAGCTCAGTGCGGTTCTGTTCATTCGACCTTAATAACCATCCGGTCACTGGTACTGACCGAGAAGAGAAGAGCAGGCGGCGTGTTCCTGTTGTTCTGTGTTCGTGCAGCTATCGGATGCAACCAATGCATGGGCGACATGTGGCGTCACAAGTCAAATCACAACGAAAACTACGCCGGTCAAATATGCGTGTAGAAAACGGCTTATGCCACAATATGATGCAACAAGTAGCACGATAGCCTGATTAGCTTCGGTGCCAGAGCGTTCGTAACAGCGCTGTGATGCCAGCTTTCAGACTGACACCCATTCACTGACGGGAGATGCATCAGCTGCTGTGTGACAGTCGGACGGGGAAGACCTTCCAGCGGCCGAGAGTCAACAGTAGAGTACACGAGCAGCGCTGCAGCGGGCGCTGACGCAGCTGAGCCACGTTGATAAACGATGCCCCACGGCACTCTGAGGAAGGTACACGGCTGCAGAAGTAGTTCTTTCATGTAATCTGGCATCGTGTGATTACGAACCACCAGACGCAGTCCTCTATCGATGGTGCTGTGAGCGGTGCTGCGGAGAAAACCAGCGTGAACCGCTGTGTGGGTCATAAGAAGGCACGTAGCGGTTACGTCATGACGCAAACGATGACGCGATGACTCACCTTCGAACCGGCATCTGGAACGATGAGTGGACCAGAGACATGAAAAGACGACAATGAGCGCCGAGTGTTTAACGAGGAGTGGGCAGCGAGAGATGTTTCCCCGAAGTGCGACATCAGGCGGTGTTTCTCATTTGCCAAGAAACCGTTGCGGTTTTCAAAGAATACAATATCAGCCGCCGCTTTCCCACCGTCTGCTGCGGGCCCCGAGCCAAGAGGTCTGCCCACCCCTGCTCTAGAACCAGTGGCCTTAGAGGTCTGCCCACCCCTGCTCTAGAACCAGTGGCCTTAGAGGTCTGCCCACCCCTGCTCTAGAACCAGTGACCTTAGAGGTCTGCCCACCCCTGCTCTAGAACCAGTGGCCTTAGAGGTCTGCCCACCCCTGCTCTAGAACCAGTGGCCTTAGAGGTCTGCCCACCCCTGCTCTAGAACCAGTGACCTTAGAGGTCTGCCCACCCCTGCTCTAGAACCAGTGGCCTTAGAGGTCTGCCCACCCCTGCTCTAGAACCAGTGGCCTTAGAGGTCTGCCCACCCCTGCTCTAGAACCAGTGGCCTTAGAGGTCTGCCCACCCCTGCTCTAGAACCAGTGACCTTAGAGGTCTGCCCACCCCTGCTCTAGAACCAGTGACATTAGGACCCTCTAGAACCAGTGACCTTAGGACCCTCTAGGACCAGTGACATTAGGACCCTATAGAACCAGTGACATTAGGACCCTCTAGAACCAGTGGCATTAGGACCCTCTAGAACCAGTGACCTTAGAGGTCTGCCCACCCCTGCTCTAGAACCAGTGGCCTTAGAGGTCTGCCCACCCCTGCTCTAGAACCAGTGACCTTAGAGGTCTGCCCACCCCTGCTCTAGAACCAGTGACCTTAGAGGTCTGCCCACCCCTGCTCTAG
>NW_027262177.1:0-25000 GCF_902827115.2 Pseudochaenichthys georgianus | reverse complement strand
CACTGGTTCTAGAGGGTCCTAATGTCACTGGTCCTAGGGGGTCCTAATGTCACTGGTTCTAGAGGGTCCTAATGTCACTGGTTCTAGAGGGTCCTAATGTCACTGGTTCTAGAGGGTCCTAATGTCACTGGTCCTAGAGGGTCCTAATGTCACTGGTCCTAGAGGGTCCTAATGTCACTGGTTCTAGAGGGTCCTAATGTCACTGGTTCTAGAGGGTCCTAATGTCACTGGTCCTAGAGGGTCCTAATGTCACTGGTTCTAGAGGGTCCTAATGTCACTGGTTCTAGAGGGTCCTAATGTCACTGGTTCTAGAGGGTCCTAATGTCACTGGTTCTAGAGGGTCCTAATGTCACTGGTTCTAGAGGGTCCTAATGTCACTGGTTCTAGAGGGTCCTAATGTCACTGGTTCTAGAGGGTCCTAATGTCACTGGTTCTATAGGCTCCTAATGTCACTGGTTCTAGAGGGTCCTAATGTCACTGGTCCTAGAGGGTCCTAATGTCACTGGTTCTAGAGGGTCCTAATGTCACTGGTTCTAGAGGGTCCTAATGTCACTGGTTCTAGAGGGTCCTAATGTCACTGGTTCTAGAGGGTCCTAATGTCACTGGTCCTAGAGGGTCCTAATGTCACTGGTTCTAGAGGGTCCTAATGTCACTGGTTCTAGAGGGTCCTAATGTCACTGGTTCTATAGGGTCCTAATGTCACTGGTCCTAGGGGGTCCTAATGTCACTGGTTCTAGAGGACCCTAATGTCACTGGTTCTAGAGGGTCCTAATGTCACTGGTTCTAGAGGGTCCTAATGTCACTGGTCCTAGAGGGTCCTAATGTCACTGGTTCTAGAGGGTCCTAATGTCACTGGTCCTAATGTCACTGGTTCTAGAGGGTCCTAAAGTCACTGGTACTAGAGGGTCCTAATGTCACTGGTTCTAGAGGGTCCTAATGTCACTGGTCCTAGAGGGTCCTAATGTCAATGGTTCTAGAGGGTCCTAATGTCACTGGTTCTAGAGGGTCCTAATGTCACTGGTTCTAGAGGGTCCTAATGTCACTGGTTCTAGAGGGTCCTAATGTCACTGGTCCTAGAGGGTCCTAATGTCAATGGTTCTAGAGGGTCCTAATGTCACTGGTTCTAGAGGGTCCTAATGTCACTGGTTCTAGAGGGTCCTAATGTCACTGGTCCTAGAGGGTCCTAATGTCAATGGTTCTAGAGGGTCCTAATGTCACTGGTTCTAGAGGGTCCTAATGTCACTGGTCCTAGAGGGTCCTAATGTCAATGGTTCTAGAGGGTCCTAATGTCACTGGTTCTAGAGGGTCCTAATGTCACTGGTTCTAGAGGGTCCTAATGTCACTGGTTCTAGAGGGTCCTAATGTCACTGGTCCTAGAGGGTCCTAATGTCAATGGTTCTAGAGGGTCCTAATGTCAATGGTTCTAGAGGGTCCTAATGTCACTGGTTCTAGAGGGTCCTAATGTCACTGGTTCTAGAGGGTCCTAATGTCACTGGTTCTAGAGGGTCCTAATGTCAATGGTTCTAGAGGGTCCTAATGTCACTGGTTCTAGAGGGTCCTAATGTCACTGGTTCTAGAGGGTCCTAATGTCAATGGTTCTAGAGGGTCCTAATGTCAATGGTTCTAGAGGGTCCTAATGTCACTGGTTCTAGAGGGTCCTAATGTCAATGGTTCTAGAGGGTCCTAATGTCACTGGTTCTAGAGGGTCCTAATGTCACTGGTTCTAGAGGGTCCTAATGTCAATGGTTCTAGAGGGTCCTAATGTCACTGGTTCTAGAGGGTCCTAATGTCACTGGTTCTAGAGGGTCCTAATGTCACTGGTTCTAGAGGGTATTCTTACTGTTGTTCACAGGGGGATATCGTTCTCTGTTTCTGTTTTTACCTCCTCGGCGTACGGGGACATCAGCAGGGTATTGGCGATCTCAGTGGCGGTCTCGACTTCGGCAACCGTCAGCTCCTCAGGGTTGGAGGTGAGGATCTGAGTGCTGGACGCCAAGGCCTCTAAATCTGCTGAGCTGGTGATCTGAGAGGATAGACGGTAGATACGCTCGGATCTGTCATTAGCCCGCATGGTCTTTCATACCACTGGGCGAGACCCTAGATAACAACCTGTCCTTCACTGCAAACATCGCTGCTGCAGATCCACGCTCTACAGCATCAGGAGGACGCGTCCCCAGCTGACCCAGAGAGCCAGCAGGTTCTGGTCCAGGCTCTCGTCACCTCACTAGACTACTGCAGCTCCCTCCTGCTGGTCTCCCTGCATGTGCCCTCCGACCTCTGCAGCTCATCCAGAATGCATTGCGGCTCGTCTGGTCTTCAGCCTTCCTGAATGTCCCCACGCCGCTCCTCCGCTCCCTCCACTGGCTTCCGGTAACTGCTAGAATCCACTTCAAGACCCTGGTGCTTGGTACCATGCTGCGAATGGATCTGGCCCTTCCTAGATCCAGGACATGGTTAAACCGTGCACCCCAGCACGTGCACTCCGCTCTGCATCAGCCAGACGACTCGCTGCACCCTCGCTGCGAGGGGGACCCAAGCTCCATCAGCAGGAACACGTGGGTTTGCTGTCCTGGCTCCAAGATGGTGGAACGAGCTCCCATTGACATCAGGACAGCAGAAAGCTCACACACCTTCCAGACTGAAACTCATCTCCTCGACTCCACCTCGAGGATAGAACTGCTAACAAAGCACTTATATACTAACAAAGGACTGGCTCCTCTAAAGCCAGCTGAGTAGCACTTGAAATGTTTGGCTCTATGAAACCTGATGTTCTTATGATTCTGTTTTCTTCAAGGTTGTGTCTTCCTGGTCGAACGCACTTACTGTAAGCTTTGGATAAAAGCCTCAGCTAAATGTGATGTGATGTAAGATACAAACTAAAAAGTGTCAGAGCTGGCAGAGTGGAGTTACATTCCAGAGAAATCGGGACTCACGTTTTTCTGGATGTCGCTGAGCGTCTGGTCGCAGAGGAAGATCTGCGGAGGATTCTGGAAACCCGGGGCTCCGGTCCTGTTGGAGCATTGCGTCGAGGCCTGCGGTTTCCCGGCTGGACAGAAACATATTGAAGTATTGGACTCACACACTGTGGAATATTTTGGGATTTACGTAATCTCACTTTCGGTAGGAACTCACCACCGCTGGATCCGGTTGGACAGACCCCCTCGGAATACGCAAACCAGCCGATGGGTGTTTGTGGGAAATTATACTTGCCAAACTTCTGAGCCCGGCAGAAGTTAGCTGAGGACGAGATGAGTAAAGATGGCAGAGATTCAGAGGGACAGCGTTCAACATCTATCTGGGTAAAAACCTGTATATTCTGAGAGGATGAAGTATTTTTATGTCGATAACATCATCTTTAAACTGCAAAAACAGAGGATAATCAGCTATCATTTCTACATCTCTTAACGAGTAGAAAGTGGCTGAAATGATTCTGATGTTACTAATGGTAAAGAGTAGTGCATGGTACTGCTGGTTCTAAACCGACTCACCAACAGAACAGTTCTTTCCGGTCCACTCGTCAGGACAGACGCAGACTCCGGACAGAGGAAACCCGCCGTTAGCACAAACCAGTGGGGGGGGAGTAGTAGGACGAGAAATAGTAGTAGTACGAGGAGGAGGAGAAGTAGTAGTACTAGTAGTAGTACTAGTAACGGCAGTTGTAGTAGTACGAGGAGGATAAGTAGTAGTACAGTAGTCAGTAGGACCTGTCAATTCTGGACTTGGAGTTGTCTCTTCTGTAACTAGAGTTGTCTCTTCTGGATTTGGACTTGTACCTCCTGTAGGTAGAGTTGTCTCTCCTGGATTTGGAGTTGTCTCTTCTGGTTCGGTAGCATTTCCTTGGGCTTCAGTAGTATTTACCGGCGGATCCGTATTTTCATTATCTGGGAACATAGTATTAGCAGTATTTGCCGTATCTGGGAACATAGTATTAGCAGTATTTGCCGTATCTGGGAACATAGTATTAGCAGTATTTGCAGTATCTGGGAGCACAGAAGAGGGGTCGTTTGTTGTCGACAGAGCTCCAGCTCTAGAGGCCAGGTAAACAGCTGTTAGGAGATAAAGATCATTTAAATATTTTATTAGCATGTTAATAATCAGTCTTTGTGATATCAGTCCGGCTGAGGGTGAGAGAGTGTTCTGCTGTGAAGGACATTAACAAATGTATTGGTCATAAACCAGAACTATCAACCATGTACTACACACTCTCCTTTAGCACCGTTAGCGTGTACTACACACTCTCCTTTAGCACCGTTAGCGTGTACTACACACTCTCCTTTAGCACCGTTAGCCTGTACTACACACTCTCCTTTAGCACCGTTAGCGTGTACTACACACTCTCCTTAGCACCGTTAGCCTGTACTACACACTCTCCTTTAGCACCGTTAGCGTGTACTACACACTCTCCTTTAGCACAGTTAGCGTGTACTACACACTCTCCTTTAGCACCGTTAGCGTGTACTACACACTCTCCTTTAGCACCGTTAGCGTGTACTACACACTCTCCTTTAGCACCGTTAGCGTGTACTACACACTCTCCTTTAGCACCGTTAGCCTGTACTACACACTCTCCTTTAGCACCGTTAGCGTGTACTACACACTCTCCTTTAGCACCGTTAGCCTGTACTACACACTCTCCTTTAGCACCGTTAGCGTGTACTACACACTCTCCTTTAGCACTGTTAGCGTGTACTACACACTCTCCTTTAGCACCGTTAGCGTGTACTACACACTCTCCTTTAGCACCGTTAGCATGTTCTACATACTCTCCTTTAGCACCGTTAGCGTGTGCTACACACTCTCCTTTAGCACCGTTAGCCTGTACTACACACTCTCCTTTAGCACCGTTAGCGTGTACTACACACTCTCCTTTAGCACCGTTAGCGTGTACTACACACTCTCCTTTAGCACCGTTAGCGTGTACTACACACTCTCCTTTAGCACCGTTAGCGTGTTCTACATACTCTCCTTTAGCACCGTTAGCGTGTTCTACACACTCTCCTTTAGCACCATTAGCATGTGCTACACACTCTCCTTTAGCACCGTTAGCGTGTTCTACACACTCTCCTTTAGCACCGTTAGCGTGTTCTACACACTCTCCTTTAGCACCGTTAGCGTGTACTACACACTCTCCTTTAGCACTGTTAGCGTGTGCTACACACTCTCCTTTAGCACCGTTAGCGTGTTCTACACACTCTCCTTTAGCACCGTTAGCGTGTGCTACACACTCTCCTTTAGCACCGTTAGCATGTGCTACACACTCTCCTTTAGAACCGTTAGCATGTGCTACACACTCTCCTTTAGCACCGTTAGCGTGTACTACACACTCTCCTTTAGCACCGTTAGCCTGTACTACACACTCTCCTTTAGCACCGTTAGCGTGTACTACACACTCTCCTTTAGCACCGTTAGCGTGTACTACACACTCTCCTTTAGCACCGTTAGCGTGTACTACACACTCTCCTTTAGCACCGTTAGCCTGTACTACACACTCTCCTTTAGCACCGTTAGCGTGTACTACACACTCTCCTTTAGCACCGTTAGCCTGTACTACACACTCTCCTTTAGCACCGTTAGCGTGTACTACACACTCTCCTTTAGCACCGTTAGCGTGTACTACACACTCTCCTTTAGCACCGTTAGCGTGTTCTACATACTCTCCTTTAGCACCGTTAGCGTGTGCTACACACTCTCCTTTAGCACCGTTAGCCTGTACTACACACTCTCCTTTAGCACCGTTAGCGTGTACTACACACTCTCCTTTAGCACCGTTAGCGTGTACTACACACTCTCCTTTAGCACCGTTAGCGTGTACTACACACTCTCCTTTAGCACCGTTAGCATGTTCTACATACTCTCCTTTAGCACCGTTAGCGTGTTCTACACACTCTCCTTTAGCACCATTAGCATGTGCTACACACTCTCCTTTAGCACCGTTAGCGTGTTCTACACACTCTCCTTTAGCACCGTTAGCGTGTTCTACACACTCTCCTTTAGCACCGTTAGCGTGTGCTACACACTCTCCTTTAGCACCGTTAGCGTGTTCTACACACTCTCCTTTAGCACCGTTAGCGTGTTCTACACACTCTCCTTTAGCACCGTTAGCGTGTACTACACACTCTCCTTTAGCACTGTTAGCGTGTGCTACACACTCTCCTTTAGCACCGTTAGCATGTTCTACACACTCTCCTTTAGCACCGTTAGCGTGTGCTACACACTCTCCTTTAGCACCGTTAGCATGTGCTACACACTCTCCTTTAGCGCCGTTAGCATGTGCTACACACTCTCCTTTAGCACCGTTAGCATGTGCTACACACTCTCCTTTAGCACCGTTAGCATGTGCTACACACTCTCCTTTAGCACCGTTACCATCCCAATAAGAGCACATAGATAAACCTTCAGAATAAGAGCACACAGATAACCTTCAGAATAAGAGCACGTAGATAAACCTTCAGAATAAGAGCACGTAGATAAACCTTCAGAATAAGAGCATGTAGATAAACCTTCAGAATAAGAGCACGTAGATAAACCTTCAGAATAAGAGGACGTAGATAAACCTTCAGAATAAGAGCACGTAGATAAACCTTCAGAATAAGAGCACGTAGATAAACCTTCAGACTAAGAGCACACAGATAACCTTCAGAATAAGAGCACGCAGATAAACCATCCCAATAAGAGCACACAGATAACCCTTCACAATAAGAGCACACAGATAAACCTTCAGAATAAGAGCACGTAGATAAACCTTCAGAATAAGAGCACATAGATAAACCTTCAGAATAAGAGGACGTAGATAAACCTTCAGAATAAGAGCACGTAGATAAACCTTCAGAATAAGAGCACATAGATAAACCTTCAGAATAAGAGCACGTAGATAAACCTTCAGAATAAGAGCACGTAGATAAACCTTCAGAATAAGAGGACGTAGATAAACCTTCAGAATAAGAGCTCTGATAAACCTTCAGAATAAGAGCTCTGATAAACCTTCAGAATAAGAGCACACAGATAACCTTCAGAATAAGAGCACGCAGATAACCTTCAGAATAAGAGCACGTAGATACCCCTTCCCAATAAGCGCTCTCACCCGCAGCGAGCAGCAGCCGGGCGTCCATGGCGCAGAATAACTTTAAAGAAGTCTTCAGGAAGTATTTCTACGAGGACTCGGAGCCATAAAGCGTCTCAAAGGTCGGAATCAACACGCACTTTATTCTGAAATCATAAATCAATAAAGTTTATAAAAACTCCCAGTTTATGTCTTTATCACCTTTATTGTGTTATTATGAAATCCTCTGAAAGGGTCTGTAGGGACAGCGTGTCTCCATGTGACACAGAACACACACACACACACACACACACACACACACACACACACACACACACACACACACACACACACACACACACACTAACACAACAGTACATGTCTCTACTGCTGCCTCTGAGATGTCCCAATGGACCAATCAGAATCCAGTATCCACTCAGCCAGGTGATACCCGAGGAGAGGGAGCCTTTCAAACTGACTGAGAGGGGTGACTGACCTGAGAGACCCTGACCTCTGACCCCTGACCCCACAGGGCTGGGGATCGATAATGTGTGTGGGGGGGGGGGGGGGGGGGGAATACATAATACGTTTTATATATGTAATAAATGTGTGTGTGTGTGTGTGTGTGTGTGTGTGTGTGTGTGTGTGTGTGTGTGTGTGTGTGTGTGTGTGTGTGTGTGTGTGTGTGTGTGTGTGTGTGTGTGTGTGTGTGTGTGTGTGTGTGTGTGTGTGTGTGAGTGAGTGAGTGAGTGAGTGAGTGTGTGTATCATTAACAGTGTGTGTGTGTGTGTGTGTGTGTGTGTGTGTGTGTGTGTGTGTGTGTGTGTGTGTGTGTGTGTGTGTGTGTGTGTGTGTGTGTGTGTGTGTGTGTGTGTGTGTGTGTGTGTGTGTGTGTGTGTGTGTGTTCAGTAACAGAGGGATGAAAGGCTGTGTGTTTTCAGGCTGTTAATCAGTCTGCAGAGTAATCATTATCAGCTGACCACACACACACACACACACACACACACACACACACACACACACACACTCGCTCTCACACACACACACACACACACACACACATACACACACTCGCTCACACACACACATACACACACTCTCTCTCGCCCACACACACACACACACACACACACACACACACACACACACACACACACTCGCTCACACACACACACACACACACACACACACACACACACACACACACACACACACACACTCACACACACACACATACACACACTCTCTCTCGCCCACACACACACACACACACACACACACACACACACACACACACACACACACACACACACACACACACACACACACACACACAGTTAATGATCCACACACACACACACACACACACACACACACACACACACACACACACACACACACACAGTTAATGATCCACACACACCACAGGGTCTCAGAGTGTGTGTCTCTCAGACAGGATCATGGCTCAGCTGGTGGAGTGTGTCCCCAACTTCTCTGAGGGCAGAAACAAAGAGGTGCAGTACTTTAACTTACATTCATTATATATACATACTGTGTATATACGTATATATACACATACTGTATATATATATATATATATATACACATACTGTGTATATATATATATATAATCTTATTATTGCATGATGTTGTTCTCTGCTGTTTCATGCAACAACATGCAGAGAGGTGCAGTACTTTACATCATATTATATATATAAATACTGTGTTTATATATATAATATATATATATATAGATATATATATATATATACAGTATGTATTATCTTATACGTGCACGATGCTGCTCTCCAGTGATTCATCAGAGACAGACCTGCTGCAGGATGTCCTGCTCCTCTCTGTCTGTCCCCGGGTGGTTGATCTCTGTCTGTCCCCAGGTGGTTGATGCCATCTCTCTGTCCATCTCGTCCTCTCCGGGCTGCATTCTATTGGACGTTGACTCCGGAGCCTCGACTCATCGGAGCGTGTTCACCTTCGTGGGCTCACCTGAGTCCGTGGTGCAGGGCGCGCTAAACGCTGCCAGCACCGCCTTCAAGCTGATCGACATGACCCGGCACTCAGGTGAGCAGGAAGTACTGCAGACAGGAAGTGCTGCAGACAGGAAGTACTGCAGACAGGAAGTACTGCAGACAGTACTGCAGACAGGTGTGTTTCTGTACAGATGGGCAGGAAGTACTGCAGACAGGAAGTACTGCAGACAGGAAGTACTACAGACAGGAAGTAGCTCAGGTGTGTTTCTGTACAGATGGGCAGGAAGTACTGCAGACAGGAAGTACTGCAGACAGGAAGTACTGCAGAAAGGAAGTACTGCAGACAGGAAGTACTGCAGACAGGAAGTACTGCAGACAGGAAGTACTACAGACAGGAAGTACTACAGGCAGGAAGTAGCTCAGGTGTGTTTCTGTACAGGTGAGCAGGAAGTACTACAGAGAGACAGGAAGTTAACAGAAGAACAGGAAGTAGCTCAGGTGTGTTTCTGTGCAGGTGGGCAGGAAGTACTACAGAGAGACAGGAAGTTAGCAGAAGGACAGGAAGTAGCTCAGGTGTGTTTCTGTGCAGGTGGGCAGGAAGTACTGCAGACAGGAAGTACTGCAGACAGGAAGTACTGCAGACAGGAAGTACTGCAGACAGGAAGTACTGCAGAAAGGAAGTACTGCAGAAAG
Source organism: Pseudochaenichthys georgianus (assembly GCF_902827115.2). Lineage (NCBI taxonomy): Eukaryota > Metazoa > Chordata > Actinopteri > Perciformes > Channichthyidae > Pseudochaenichthys > Pseudochaenichthys georgianus. The sequence continues at coordinate 15,280 of NW_027262177.1, read as the reverse complement.
GAAGTACTGCAGACAGGAAGTACTACAGACAGGAAGTACTGCAGAAAGGAAGTACTGCAGACAGGAAGTACTACAGGCAGGAAGTAGCTCAGGTGTGTTTCTGTGCAGATGGGCAGGAAGTACTGCAGACAGGAAGTACTGCAGACAGGAAGTACTGCAGAAAGGAAGTACTGCAGACAGGAAGTACTGCAGACAGGAAGTACTACAGACAGGAAGTACTGCAGAAAGGAAGTACTGCAGACAGGAAGTACTACAGGCAGGAAGTAGCTCAGGTGTGTTTCTGTGCAGGTGGGCAGGAAGTACTGCAGACAGGAAGTACTGCAGAAAGGAAGTACTGCAGACAGGAAGTACTACAGGCAGGAAGTAGCTCAGGTGTGTTTCTGTACAGGTGAGCAGGAAGTACTACAGAGAGACAGGAAGTTAACAGAAGAACAGCAAGTAGCTCAGGTGTGTTTCTGTGCAGGTGGGCAGGAAGTACTACAGAGAGACAGGAAGTTAGCAGAAGGACAGGAAGTAGCTCAGGTGTGTTTCTGTACAGGTGAGCAGGAAGTACTACAGAGAGACAGGAAGTTAGCAGAAGGACAGGAAGTAGCTCAGGTGTGTTTCTGTACAGGTGAGCAGGAAGTACTACAGAGAGAGAGGAAGTTAACAGAAGGACAGGAAGTAGCTCAGTTGTGTTTCTGTGCAGGTGGGCAGGAAGTACTGCAGACAGGAAGTACTGCAGACAGGAAGTACTGCAGAAAGGAAGTACTGCAGACAGGAAGTACTGCAGACAGGAAGTACTACAGACAGGAAGTACTGCAGAAAGGAAGTACTACAGGCAGGAAGTAGCTCAGGTGTGTTTCTGTGCAGGTGGGCAGGAAGTACTGCAGACAGGAAGTACTGCAGACAGGAAGTACTGCAGAAAGGAAGTACTGCAGACAGGAAGTACTACAGGCAGGAAGTAGCTCAGGTGTGTTTCTGTACAGGTGAGCAGGAAGTACTACAGAGAGACAGGAAGTTAACAGAAGAACAGCAAGTAGCTCAGGTGTGTTTCTGTGCAGGTGGGCAGGAAGTACTACAGAGAGACAGGAAGTTAGCAGAAGGACAGGAAGTAGCTCAGGTGTGTTTCTGTACAGGTGAGCAGGAAGTACTACAGAGAGACAGGAAGTTAGCAGAAGGACAGGAAGTAGCTCAGGTGTGTTTCTGTGCAGGTGGGCAGGAAGTACTACAGAGAGACAGGAAGTTAGCAGAAGGACAGGAAGTAGCTCAGGTGTGTTTCTGTGCAGGTGGGCAGGAAGTACTACAGAGAGACAGGAAGTTAACAGAAGGACAGGAAGTAGCTCAGTTGTGTTTCTGTGCAGGTGAGCATCCCCGCTCCGGAGCTCTGGACGTCTGTCCCTTCGTTCCAGTTCAAAACGTCTCGATGGACGACTGCGTCCGCTGCGCAGAGACCTTCGGAAAGAAGCTAGCCGAGATGCTACATGTTCCCGGTGAGACGCTAATATTCATAATGCTACATTAGCATGTGGCTAACAATAGTATCCATGTATGAAGCTACGTTAGCATGTGGCTAACAAAAATATCCATGAACTTACATTAGCATGTGGCTAAAAATAATATCCTTGAAGTGATGTTAGCATGTGGCTAGCAATAATATCCATGAAGCTATGTTAGCATGTGGTTAACAATAATATCCATGAAGCTATGTTAGCATGTGGTTAACAATAATATCCATGAAGTGATGTTAGCATGTGATTAACAATAATATCCATGAAGCTACGTTAGCAGGTGGCTAACAATAATATCCATGAAGCTATGTTATCATGTGGCTAACAATAATATCCATGTATGAAGCTACGTTATCATGTGGCTAACAACAATATCCATGAAGCTATGTTAGCATGTGGCCAACAATAATATCCATGTATGAAGCTATGTTATTGTGTGACTAACAATAATATCCATGCATGAAGCTACGTTATCATGTGGCTAACAATAATATCCATGAAGCTTTGTTAGCATGTGGCTAACAATAATATCCATGAATAAAGCTAGGTTATCATGTGGCTAACAATAATATCCATGTATGAAGCTACGTTATCATGTGGCTAACAATAATATCCATGAAGCTATGTTAGCATGTGGCTAACAATAATACCCATGTATAAAGCTAGGTTATCATGTGGCTAACAATAATATCCATGTATGAAGCTACGTTAGCATGTGGCTAACAATAATATCCATGAAGCTACATTAGCATGTGGCTAACAATAATATCCATGTATGAAGCTACGTTATCATGTGGCCAACAATAATATCCATGTATGAAGCTATGTTATTGTGTGACTAACAATAATATCCATGCATGAAGCTACGTTAGCATGTGGCTAACAATAATATCCATGAAGCTATGTTAGCATGTGGCTAACAATAATATCCATGTATGAAGCTACGTTAGCATGTGGCTAACAATAATATCCATGAAGCTACATTAGCATGTGGCTAACAATAATATCCATGTAGCTACGTTATCATGTGGCTGACAATAATATCCATTTAGCTACGTTATCATGCAGCTAACAATAATATCCATGTAGCTACGTTAGCATGCGGCTAACAATAATATCCATGTAGCTACGTTAGCATGTGGCTAACAATAATACCCATGCATGAAGCTACGTTAGCATGTGGCTAATCCTCTCTATCTTCAGTGTATTTGTATGGAGAGGCGGCGAGGAAAGAGTCGAGGAGGAATCTTCCGTCGGTCCGAGCCGGAGAATACGAAGCTTTACCTGAGAAGGTGAGACCACTTCCTGTTTGCAATACTATTACTTATCTAACACAAGGCATTGTGGGAAATGTAGGAGACAAGGAGGGTTGGGGTTTCAAAATAACGTCAGTTAAGTGTGCTAACTTTAGGATAGCTCGTTAAAGCTCGTTAAAGATTAAAGGTTATAATAAGTATTTGTTTCTGTCCTGCAGTTAAAGAGTCCTGATTGGTCGCCTGACTTTGGTCCCGCCCTCTTCGTGCCGTCGTGGGGCACCACGGTAACCGGCGCTCGGAAGTTCCTGATTGCCTTCAACGTGAATCTGATCGCAACCAAAGAACAGACGCACCGCATCGCGATGGACCTCCGAGAGCAAGGCCGCGGCAAGGACCAGGTGCATGCTGGGAGTCCGAGTCCTCTTTAGTAACTGTGATGGTCTCTTAAGTTAACACCCTCTTCTCCAAGGACCAGGTGCATGCTGGGAGTCTGAGTCCTCTTTAGTAACTGTGCTGGTCTCTTAAGTTAACGCCCCCCTCCCCAAGGACCAGGTGCATGCTGGGAGTCTGAGTCCTCTTTAGTAACTGTGCTGGTCTCTTAAGTTAACGCCCCCCTCCCCAAGGACCAGGTGCATGCTGGGAGTCTGAGTTCTCTTTAGTAGTTTTATCTCCTACTCTGATGTTCTCTTAAATTAACGCTGTTATATAATCTATAACATATTATAATCTATAATCTCCAGCCTGGTCTCCTGCAGCACCTCCAGGCTCTCGGTTGGTTCCTGGAGGAGCAGAATCTGGCTCAGGTGAGCACCAACCTGCTGGACTTTGAGAGGACGGCGCTTCACACGGTCTACCTGGAGGTCTGCAGGGAGGCCCAGGTGAGTCACTGTGTATACACATATACACATATATACATATACATACCTGGAGGTCTGCAGGGAGGCCCAGGTGAGTCACTGTGTATACACATATACACATATATACATATACATACCTGGAGGTCTGCAGGGAGGCCCAGGTGAGAGGGGCTCTGTCACTGTGTATATATTATATATAATATGTATATAAAGATATGAACGTGGGTCTGCAGGAGCTGCAGCTGCCCGTGGTCGGCTCCCAGCTGGTGGGCCTGGTCCCCCTCAGAGCCATAATGGCCGCCGCTGACTTCTTCATCAACAGAGACAGGCTCTTCATCGTGGAGGAGGAGCACAAAGTCCGCCTGGTCAGTCGTCATCACTATATTACTTTATATTACTTTATTCAATTTAATCGTATTTATTTATTAATATTTATGTTATATTATATTTGTGTGTCAGGTGATCAGTAAACTCGGCCTGGACTCTCTCGCTCCATTCAACCCCAAGGAGAGAATCATAGAGTGAGTATTTGTACACAGTACAGTATATAATACAGTATATTATACAGTATACAGAGTGGACCTGATGTGTTTACCTGTGCAGGTACATGGTGGGGGGGGGGGACAGCCCTCTGGTCTCTCTCTCTCTGAGGAACTTCGTTCAGAGCGTCGCCTCCAGAACTCCGGCTCCTGGGGGGGGGTCAGTGTCCGCTGCCATCGCTGCCATGGTAACTTATACATATACATAAATACATGAATGCTCAGAGTGTAGTATATAAGTACTCAGAGTGTGGTTCCCCTCCCGGCCTCAGGGGGCGGCGCTGGCCTGCATGGTGGGTCAGATGTCGTACGGGAAGCGTCAGTTTGAGAGTCTGGACGGCGTCATGCGGAAACTCATTCCCCCGTTTCATAGCGCCGCCGCCGAGCTGCTAACGATGGTCGACCGCGACGCCTCGGCCTTCGGCAGCTACATGGTGAGAAACATCGTAACCCTACGATGTTTTTATTATACTAATAACACACAATGGTGAGAAACATCGTAACCCTACGATGTTTTTATTATACTAATAAGACGCCTTCAGCAGCTACATGGTGAGAAACATCGTAACCCTACGATGTTTTTATTATACTAATAACACGCCATGGTGTGAAACATCGTAACCCTACGATGTTTTTATTATACTAATAACACGCCATGGTGTGAAACATCGTAACCCTACGATGTTTTTATTATACTAATAACACACAATGGTGTGAAACATCGTAACCCTACGATGTTTTTATTATACTAATAACACGCCATGGTGAGAAACATGTAGCTGCTTTTCTGTTTTGGTTTGTTTGTTTGTTTGTTTTGTTTGTTTGTTTTGTTTGTTTTTGTTTGTTTTTGTTTGTTTGTTTTGTTTGTTTGTTTTGTTTGTTTTGTTTTGTTTGTTTTGTTTGTCTACCCTCCCTCCCAAATTTAAAGCGTCTTTGGGTTCAAGAAAAGCGCTATAGAAATATAATTTATTATTATTAAACATCGCAACTCTACGATATTATTATATTAAATATTACAATATTATTTGTACGACTTTACTGTTAACTGTACGACTGTTTTCTCTGACGACTTCCTGTATATTCTGTGTCCACCAGGCGGCGCTGAAGATGCCGAAGAAATCCGAAGAGGAAAAACAAAAGTGACGTTTTTTATATTTACAACTTTTAACATCAATAGACAGTTTAGAAAAACACTGTTATATATATTATATATAACCTGTAGGAGGTAGGATCAACCTATTATATATGATGAGATATATGTTATATATGATGTTATATATGTTATATATGATGTTATATATGTGATATATGATGATATATATGTTATGTATGATGTTATATATGATGATATATATGTTATGTATGATCTTATATGTTATATATGATGATATATGTTATATATGATGTTATATATGATGATATATATGTTATATATGTGATATATTATGTTATATATGATGATATATATGTTATGTATGATTTTATACATGTTATATATGTTATATATGATGTTATATATGTTATATATGATGGTATACATGTTATATATGATGTTATATATGATGTTATATATGTTATATATGATGTTATATATGTGATATATGATGTTATACATGTTATATATGTTATATATGATGTTATATATGTGATATATGATGATATATGTAATATATGTTATATATGATGATATATATGTTATGTATGATGTTATATATGATGATATATATGTTATATATGTGATATATGATGTTATATATGATGATATATATGTTATGTATGATTTTATACATGTTATATATGTTATATATGATGTTATATATGTTATATATGATGTTATATATGTTATATATGATGGTATACATGTTATATATGATGTTATATATGATGTTATATATGTTATATATGATGTTATATATGTTATATATGATTTTATACATGTTATATATGTTATATATGATGATATATATGTTATGTATGATGTTATATATGTTATGTATGATGTTATATATGTTATATATGATGATATATATGTTATATATGTTATATATGATGTTATATATGTTATATATGTTATATATGATGATATATATGTTATATATGATGTTATATATGTTATATATGATGTTATATATGTTATATATGATGTTATATATGATATATATGTTATATATGATGATATATGTTATATATGATGTTATATATGATGATATATATGTTATATATGATGTTATATATGTTATATATGATGATATATATGTTATATATGATGTTATATATGATGATATATATGTTATATATGATGTTATATATGTTATATATGATATATATATGTTATATATGATGATATATGTTATATATGATGTTATATATGTTATATATGATGATATATATGTTATATATGATGTTATATATGTTATATATGTGATATATGATGTTATATATGATGATATATATGTTATATATGATGATATATATGTTATATATGATGTTATATATGTTATGTATGATGTTATATATGTTATATATGATGTTATATATGTTATATATGATGTTATATATGTTATATATGTTATATATGATGTTATATATGATGTTATATGATATATGTTATATATGATGTTATATATGTTATGTATGATGTTATATATGTTATATATGATGTTATATATGTTATATATGATGTTATATATGTGGTATATGATGTTATATATGATGTTATATATGTTATATATGATGTTATATATGTTATATATGATGTTATATATGTGGTATATGATGTTATATATGATGATATATATGTTATATATGATGTTATATATGTTATATATGATGTTATATATGTTATATATGATGTTATATATGTTATGTATGATGTTATATATGTTATATATGATGTTATATATGTGGTATATGATGTTATATATGATGATATATATGTTATATATGATGTTATATATGTTATATATGATGTTATATATGTTATATATGATGTTATATATGTTATGTATGATGTTATATATAGGAGGGACGCCTCTCTTCAGGACGGCCTGCGGCAGGCGCTCAGCGTGCCCTTAGCGCTGGCTGACAGGATCAACTTGCTCTGGGCTCCTCTGAAGGAAATGGTCGTTCACGGAAACATCGCCTGCAAGTCCGACGCTCAGGTGTGAAAACATCGATGATAACCCAACTCTCCACAGGAAACGGCCAGCAGATTCCAAATGAAAACTCTATTTCAAAGTAAAACATTTCATCTGAAGTTCATTAAAGCTTTATTGTGAAATGTGCAGGTGGCAGCGAAGGCTTTAGAGACGGCGGTGTTTGGAGCGTATTACAACGTGATGATCAACCTGCGAGACGTCAGCGACCCGGACTTCAAGAGCGCCGTGAGTGCCCCCCCACTCTTTAAATCCAGGTCATTCAATAGACCTGTCTAACTACAGGTCATTCAATAGACCTGTATTCAGACAGGTCATTCAATAGACCTGTCTGAATACAGGTCATTCAATAGACCTGTCTGAATTCAGGTCATTCCATAGACCTGTATTCAGACAGGTCATTCAATAGACCTGTCTGAATTCAGGTCATTCAATAGACCTGTCTGAATGCAGGTCATTCAATAGACCTGTCTGAATTCAGGTCATTCAATAGACCTGTCTGAATTCAGGTCATTCAATAGAGCTGTCTGAATACAGGTCATTCCATAGACCTGTATTCAGACAGGTCATTCAATAGACCTGTCTGAATTCAGGTCATTCAATAGACCTGTCTGAATACAGGTCATTCAATAGACCTGTCTGAATTCAGGTCATTCAATAGACCTGTCTGAATTCAGGTCATTCAATAGACCTGTATTCAGACAGGTCATTCAATAGAGCTGTCTGAATACAGGTCATTCCATAGACCTGTCTGAATTCAGGTCATTCAATAGACCTGTCTGAATTCAGGTCATTCAATAGACCTGTATTCAGACAGGTCATTCAATAGACCTGTCTGAATTCAGGTCATTCAATAGACCTGTATTCAGACAGGTCATTCAATAGACCTGTCTGAATTCAGGTCATTCAATAGACCTGTCTGAATTCAGGTCATTCAATAGACCTGTCTGAATACAGGTCATTCAATAGACCTGTCTGAATTCAGGTCATTCAATAGACCTGTCTGAATACAGGTCTATATAATGACCTGTCTGAATACAGGTCATTCTATAGACCTGTCTGAATTCAGGTCATTCAATAGACCTGTCTGAATTCAGGTCATTCAATAGACCTGTCTGAATTCAGGTCATTCAATAGAGCTGTCTGAATTCAGGTCATTCAATAGACCTGTCTGAATTCAGGTCATTCAATAGACCTGTCTGAATTCAGGTCATTCAATAGAGCTGTCTGAATACAGGTCATTCAATAGAGCTGTCTGAATACAGGTCATTCAATAGACCTGTCTGAATTCAGGTCATTCAATAGACCTGTCTGAATTCACGGCATTCAATAGACCTGTATTCAGACAGGTCATTCAATAGACCTGTCTGAATACAGGTCATTCCATAGACCTGTCTGAATTCAGGTCATTCAATAGACCTGTCTGAATTCAGGTCATTCAATAGACCTGTCTGAATTCAGGTCATTCAATAGAGCTGTCTGAATACAGGTCATTCAGTAGAGCTGTCTGAATACAGGTCATTCAATAGACCTGTCTGAATTCAGGTCATTCAATAGACCTGTCTGAATTCAGGTCATTCAATAGACCTGTATTCAGACAGGTCATTCAATAGAGCTGTCTGAATTCAGGTCATTCAATAGACCTGTCTGAATTCAGGTCATTCAATAGACCTGTCTGAATTCAGGTCATTCAATAGACCTGTCTGAATTCAGGTCATTCAATAGAGCTGTCTGAATACAGGTCATTCAATAGACCTGTCTGAATTCAGGTCATTCAATAGACCTGTCTGAATTCAGGTCATTCAATAGACCTGTATTCAGACAGGTCATTCAATAGACCTGTCTGAATTCAGGTCATTCAATAGACCTGTCTGAATTCAGGTCATTCAATAGACCTGTCTGAATTCAGGTCATTCAATAGACCTGTCTGAATTCAGGTCATTCAATAGACCTGTCTGAATTCAGGTCATTCAATAGAGCTGTCTGAATACAGGTCATTCAATAGAGCTGTCTGAATACAGGTCATTCAATAGACCTGTCTGAATTCAGGTCATTCAATAGACCTGTCTGACTACAGGTCATTCAATAGACCTGTCTGAATTCAGGTCATTCAATAGAGCTGTCTGAATTCAGGTCATTCAATAGACCTGTCTGAATACAGGTCATTCAATAGACCTGTCTGAATTCAGGTCATTCAATAGACCTGTCTGAATTCAGGTCATTCAATAGACCTGTATTCAGACAGGTCATTCAATAGAGCTGTCTGAATACAGGTCATTCCATAGACCTGTCTGAATTCAGGTCATTCAATAGACCTGTCTGAATTCAGGTCATTCAATAGACCTGTATTCAGACAGGTCATTCAATAGACCTGTCTGAATTCAGGTCATTCAATAGACCTGTATTCAGACAGGTCATTCAATAGACCTGTCTGAATTCAGGTCATTCAATAGACCTGTCTGAATTCAGGTCATTCAATAGACCTGTCTGAATACAGGTCATTCAATAGACCTGTCTGAATTCAGGTCATTCAATAGACCTGTCTGAATACAGGTCTATATAATGACCTGTCTGAATACAGGTCATTCTATAGACCTGTCTGAATTCAGGTCATTCAATAGACCTGTCTGAATTCAGGTCATTCAATAGACCTGTCTGAATTCAGGTCATTCAATAGAGCTGTCTGAATTCAGGTCATTCAATAGACCTGTCTGAATTCAGGTCATTCAATAGACCTGTCTGAATTCAGGTCATTCAATAGAGCTGTCTGAATACAGGTCATTCAATAGAGCTGTCTGAATACAGGTCATTCAATAGACCTGTCTGAATTCAGGTCATTCAATAGAGCTGTCTGAATACAGGTCATCCAGTAGAGCTGTCTGAATACAGGTCATTCAATAGACCTGTCTGAATTCAGGTCATTCAATAGACCTGTCTGAATTCAGGTCATTCAATAGACCTGTATTCAGACAGGTCATTCAATAGAGCTGTCTGAATTCAGGTCATTCAATAGACCTGTCTGAATTCAGGTCATTCAATAGACCTGTCTGAATTCAGGTCATTCAATAGACCTGTCTGAATTCAGGTCATTCAATAGAGCTGTCTGAATACAGGTCATTCAATAGACCTGTCTGAATTCAGGTCATTCAATAGACCTGTCTGAATTCAGGTCATTCAATAGACCTGTATTCAGACAGGTCATTCAATAGACCTGTCTGAATTCAGGTCATTCAATAGACCTGTCTGAATTCAGGTCATTCAATAGACCTGTCTGAATTCAGGTCATTCAATAGACCTGTCTGAATTCAGGTCATTCAATAGAGCTGTCTGAATACAGGTCATTCAATAGAGCTGTCTGAATACAGGTCATTCAATAGACCTGTCTGAATTCAGGTCATTCAATAGACCTGTCTGACTACAGGTCATTCAATAGACCTGTCTGAATTCAGGTCATTCAATAGAGCTGTCTGAATTCAGGTCATTCAATAGACCTGTCTGAATTCAGGTCATTCAATAGACCTGTCTGAATACAGGTCATTCAATAGACCTGTCTGAATACAGGTCATTCAATAGACCTGTCTGAATTCAGGTCATTCAATAGACCTGTCTGAATACAGGTCTATAGAATGACCTGTCTGAATACAGGTCATTCTATAGACCTGTCTGAATTCAGGTCATTCAATAGACCTGTCTGAATTCAGGTCATTCAATAGACCTGTCTGAATTCAGGTCATTCAATAGACCTGTCTGAATTCAAGTCATTCAATAGACCTGTCTGAATTCAAGTCATTCAATAGACCTGTCTGAATTCAGGTCATTCAATAGACCTGTCTGAATTCAGGTCATTCAATAGAGCTGTCTGAATACAGGTCATTCCATAGACCTGTATTCAGACAGGTCATTCAATAGACCTGTCTGAATTCAGGTCATTCAATAGACCTGTCTGAATTCAGGTCATTCAATAGAGCTGTCTGAATTCAGGTCATTCAATAGACCTGTCTGAATTCAGGTCATTCAATAGACCTGTCTGAATTCAGGTCATTCAATAGACCTGTATTCAGACAGGTCATTCAATAGAGCTGTCTGAATTCAGGTCATTCAATAGACCTGTCTGAATTCAGGTCATTCAATAGACCTGTCTGAATTCAGGTCATTCAATAGACCTGTATTCAGACAGGTCATTCAATAGAGCTGTCTGAATTCAGGTCATTCAATAGACCTGTCTGAATTCAGGGCATTCAATAGACCTGTATTCAGACAGGTCATTCAATAGAGCTGTCTGAATTCAGGTCATTCAATAGACCTGTCTGAATTCAGGTCATTCAATAGACCTGTCTGAATTCAGGTCATTCAATAGACCTGTCTGAATTCAGGTCATTCAATAGACCTGTCTGAATTCAGGTCATTCAATAGAGCTGTCTGAATACAGGTCATTCAATAGAGCTGTCTGAATACAGGTCATTCAATAGACCTGTCTGAATTCAGGTCATTCAATAGACCTGTCTGAATTCAGGTCATTCCATAGAGCTGTCTGAATACAGGTCATTCCATAGACCTGTCTGAATTCAGGTCATTCAATAGACCTGTCTGAATTCAGGTCATTCAATAGAGCTGTCTGAATTCAGGTCATTCAATAGACCTGTCTGAATTCAGGTCATTCAATAGACCTGTTTGAATTCAGGTCATTCAATAGAGCTGTCTGAATACAGGTCATTCAATAGAGCTGTCTGAATACAGGTCATTCAATAGACCTGTCTGAATTCAGGTCATTCAATAGACCTGTATTCAGACAGGTCATTCAATAGAGCTGTCTGAATTCAGGTCATTCAATAGACCTGTCTGAATTCAGGTCATTCAATAGACCTGTCTGAATTCAGGTCATTCAATAGACCTGTATTCAGACAGGTCATTCAATAGAGCTGTCTGAATTCAGGTCATTCAATAGAGCTGTCTGAATTCAGGTCATTCAATAGACCTGTCTGAATTCAGGTCATTCAATAGACCTGTCTGAATTCAGGGCATTCAATAGACCTGTATTCAGACAGGTCATTCAATAGAGCTGTCTGAATTCAGGTCATTCAATAGACCTGTATTCAGACAGGTCATTCAATAGACCTGTCTGAATACAGGTCATTCAATAGACCTGTCTGAATTCAGGTCATTCCATAGACCTGTATTCAGACAGGTCATTCAATAGACCTGTCTGAATTCAGGTCATTCAATAGACCTGTCTGAATTCAGGTCATTCAATAGACCTGTCTGAATTCAGGTCATTCAATAGACCTGTCTGAATTCAGGTCATTCAATAGAGCTGTCTGAATTCAGGTCATTCAATAGACCTGTCTGAATTCAGGTCATTCAATAGACCTGTCTGAATTCAGGTCATTCAATAGACCTGTATTCAGACAGGTCATTCAATAGACCTGTCTGAGTTCAGGTCATTCAATAGACCTGTCTGAGTTCAGGTCATTCAATAGACCTGTCTGAATAAAGTTGATTGAAACTGTTTCCAGACGGAGAGGCGCGCCGCGGCGATGCTAACGGAAGCTACAGAAAGCGCCGCCGCCGTGCTGCTCGCTGCCGAGGACAGGAAGTGATGTCATTTCCTCTTCTTCCTCCTCACCTGAGAGCAAGGGGCCGTCACTCTTTTATCTAAATGATGAAAGGAATCAGAGAATGTTTCATAACAATAAAAAGTTATAAATCATTATATTTTGTGTCTAAATATTTTGCTCCTGAGCCTCAAATAAAACCTTATATTGAAAGGGTTTCAAACACAGCAGGAATTCCAGCTGCTCCACTTCCTGTCCGAGTGAGACTCCATCTTTGTAGTTTGTTGTTATATTTTATTTATGGTTATTATAATTCCTTTTGTTTTCAAAACTCAAACAGAAGAAATGTGTATATTATTATGTTGTTTCAACAGCTATAGAAAAGCAAATTACATGAGATGCTTTATTCTAATGATTTAAGAACTACTTCTTTTGATTACAGCTATTGTTTTAAACAGCTGAGAAATCAAATAAATCCGTTAATGAATTCATTTCAACAACATGTGTGCTTTTATTTTGAAAGTTCTTTAGCCAGGTTCCGGCATAGAGAGTCGATGCCCCTCCCCTTCCAGCGGAGCTCCATGGGACCTTGTTTCAGAAAAAGAATGCTTTGAAGTCAATGGAGAGAGAAAGATTATCTTTCCATCCCGTTTGAATTGTGCCACGAACTACACACATGATGTGTGTCGTGAAACTGTGCGGTGACACTTTGTTTGTGTGAAACGCTGAATGAACTACATCTCCCGTCTCGCACCAACACCGAGACGTCACGCTGGAACTGCACACACACACACACACACACACACACACACACACACACACACACACACACACACACACACACAGTAACACAACAGGAGTTAGTCGGTTCCGTGAGGTCCGGCATGCGGGACCGGGACTCTGAGATTTGTAGTCTTTCTAGTTGCGTATTTTTCATAGTCTTATATTTCAACAGTTTTACGACAAACTGTGACTTTTTTTACGCGGAAATGATTTTTTTAAATTGACAAACATCATGTGTGTAACTCGTGGCACAATTCAAACGGGATCGAAAGATAATCTTTCTCTCCTCATTGACTTCAATACATTATTTTTCCAAAATAAGGTCCCATGGAGCGGAAGTAGATGGGCGTGACTTCGCCTCTCTATTACAACGGTCAAGTGTAGAGAGAGTGACGTCACACATACGGGACAGCTGAGTGTAAACACACCACACTGTAAAACATAAATTATAACTATTACTGTATAGTACACTTAAAAAAAAAAATACCACACTACGCTGTAAAAAATAAATAATATATATTTCACTACTCTGTAAAAAAGAAACAGTTCACTACGCTGTAAAAAATAAATAATATATAATTCACTACACTGTAAAAAATAAATAATATTCTACACAGTACAAAATTAATAATAAAGACAATTCTACACTTTAAAAAATAGAAATAAAACCTCAGACATTTCCATCAGTTGAATATTTGGTTAAAATAATAACCATTATTTATTTTTATTTGAATCTTTGAATAACTGGCTCTCTACCTGCAGGCTCACCTGTCTGCTGCTGCCTTCAGGGACACTAGAGGCCTGTACTACGAAGCTACGATTTTCGCTTAGCGCTGGTTCTCTTCTTAGCGGGCTAGATCTCCATGGTAACTTATGCTGAGCCGCTAACCTGGGGTCTATACTACGAATCAGGATTTTCATTTAGCAAGCTAACTTCTGGGTTTCCGGTCCTACGAAGCTGGTTCACTTTTTAGCGGGCGAGATAACTTATTCTGAACTGCTAGCCTGCGCCGGAGCAGGATAGGTTCCAGGATAAGAGATCAACTGTGCAGAGTTCTTCTTCTTCTTTGCTTGAATGGTGCATCGCTTCCACTTGGAGCATATCGCCACCTACTGTTGATTTATTAAATGTATAAACTGCCCATATTGTTCATGTAGAACAGTGTTCAGGTAAGCCTTGTTGGAGCAATGTGTGGTCTGAAACCCACCTCAGCGCCGCGCGTCCTTTGATGAGCTGGTCAGATTTATAAAAGAAGGAATTCAAAGCACCAGATAAAGAGTTAAACCAGAATCTGTTTTACTGGTAAGAGAATAACAATACACTTTAAAAGGAGTACTGCAGCTCCGGTTCGAGTGCTGTTAGATCTTATTATCTTGGCAGCAGGAGAGACCGGACAAAGCACACAACAGGATACTTGTAAGAACAACGGGAGGGGTTGTGGCGGGTGCTCCTCCCATAGGGCCCATCCATTGGGAGATATAGAAACGACGGGCTGTCGTAGCGAATCAGCGCGAGCCAGCCAGGAGAAAGAGTCTCTTCAGTTCGAGGCAAAACAAACACTTCTGATGTTCGTTGTCTCACATTCCTGCACCCTGCACACACACACACTTTCCTCATAGACTTCCCTCTCTCCGGCCCCTCCCTCCT
>NW_027262176.1:0-39594 GCF_902827115.2 Pseudochaenichthys georgianus | reverse complement strand
GAGGGGACACATGTTGATGTAGAAGAGACGTGAAGAAGAGGGGACACGTGTTGATGTAGAAGAGACCACGAAGAAGAGGGGACACATGTTGATGTAGAAGAGGGGACACATGTTGATGTAGAAGAGGACACGAAGAAGAGGGGACACATGTTGATGTAGAAGAGACATGAAGAAGAGGGGACACATGTTGATGTAGAAGAGACATGAAGAAGAGGGGACACATGTTGATGTAGAGGAGACATGAAGAAGAGGGGACACATGTTGATGTAGAAGAGACACGAAGAAGAGGGGACACATGTTGATGTAGAAGAGACGTGAAGAAGAGGGGACACGTGTTGATGTAGAAGAGACACGAAGAAGAGGGGACACATGTTGATGTAGAAGAGGGGACACATGTTGATGTAGAAGAGACACGAAGAAGAGGGGACACATGTTGATGTAGAAGAGACATGAAGAAGAGGGGACACATGTTGATGTAGAAGAGACATGAAGAAGAGGGGACACATGTTGATGTAGAGGAGACATGAAGAAGAGGGGACACATGTTGATGTAGAAGAGACACGAAGAAGAGGGGACACGTGTTGATGTAGAAGAGACATGTGGATGTTGCACAATAGGTGACCTTTAAGATCTAAAATCTCTTCTTGGCTTTGACTGCTTTCAGGTCCAGATGTGTGCGCGTCCCTCCAGCGAGATGTGTGTCCGCCTGACTCGCTGTGCATCAACACCTTTGGCTCGTACACCTGTGTGTGTAAACATAGACACTACGATGTGAGCTCTGTGTCGGAGCCGCTTCCAACTTCAAATCCACTCTGCGTTGGTAAACCTCTCAAAGTTACTTCCTATCAGTTTGTGGTAAAATCGTTCTCAATCTAAATTCTCTTTTTCTAATGTAACATAACGGTACGTCCACACAGCAGCTTCAGAAGAATCTTCCACCGCTTCTCTGCCCGTTGACTTTGAATGGGGATGACGTCACTTTGCCTCGCTTTTCGCCGAACTGCATTGTGGGGGAGCGAAGCGAAGATTTCCAGGATGTCCAGGATTCAAAAGTTGAGCAATGTTCAACTTTTGAAGCTGAGCTGGAAGCGCCAGCCAATCAAACACGTTTATGCAAATTTGACAGTAGAAGCGCTAGCCAATCAAACCGCGTGTAAGCAGGGAGAGCCAGACCGCAGTTCATTTCCTCATATTCCAAACGAGAAGTTACGGTAGCAAATCACCCGGTTCTTTACGACCAGAACTATTACCGGGATACAAACCGGAGGAACCAGGCATGGAGGGAGGTGGCAGAGGCAGTGGGGGAAGCTGGTAGGGTTTCGCCTGTTTGGGGAGTTTATATATATATCAGGGTTTCCGTTAGCCGGTAATTACCGTTTTTTAGCTGGTAAAATTTATAAAAAAACGGTAAATTCAAAACCTGACGGTCAAAATGTCTGGTAATAATTAGGGAGGCTCCGATCGATCGGCCGCCGGTCATTATCGGCCGATATTCACTCTTAATAGTTTGATCGGTGCTCTCGATAAAGGCCGACCAGGAGAGCTGGATCTGATCGATATGGACATAAACGCGAGTGAAGTGTAACCGGACGCGAGAGAGAGATCAGATCAGCTGCTGAGTCTGACCGAGACACGCAGCTCTGCATGATCACCTGAAGCCCCGCCCTCTGTTTAGCGGCCTGCAGGAGCTGCATGAGAAACTGACGGGCTGTCAGGAGAGAGAGGGAGGGAGAGGGGGAAAAGAGAGGCTCCGTTTCTCCCGTGTTATTATTCAAAGTTGATGTAAACTTCTGAATAATGTACGTTATCTACTACAAGTAGTTTGTTTGAATGTAATAATTATGTTTGTTGTTTGTGGAATCATTTATTGAAAAATGAATCTGAATTTTTCGATCTGTTACGATTATAAACTGAAGCAATATAAAAATGAGTCCCGTGAACTGAGTTTTAAACATCAGCATATCTGCTCATAGTCCGGTAATTACCTGCTAACGGAAACTCTGCTACACAACTCTTATTATTATTATTGAAATATGACCGGTAAGTTTCAAATTAGTCCGGTAAAATCAATTCTGCCCGGACATTTGACCGGCGAGAAAAAATCCTAGCGGAAACCCTGATATATATATATATATATATATATATATATATATATATATAGCTCGCATAAAATCCCCGGGGTTTTTTGCTTTGTATGTCGGGGGCGGGACATTCATGTGATTGGTTGTTGGTCGCGTTGCTCGCAAAAATCCCCAAGCTGTCAGACACGCCCAGCTCCAAGATTTTCAAGATTTTGAAAAGCCGCTGTGTGGACGTACCGTGAGGGCAATGGTGGAAAAAGTACTCGGATACTCTACTAAAGTAAAAGTACTCATATCACACTTTAAACATACTCCATTACAAGTAAAAGTCCTGAGTTCAAAATGTTGCTTCACCCTCTGAGTCCCAAAATGGGACATTTCCGTTTTTGTATATTTTGACTTTTATAAATTATCATTTTTTTTAAAGTTTACTCGAGTGTTACACATCCCAGAAATCAGCACAACCTCAGGTCACGTCACTCATTAAGACTTCGATACACTATGATGAGGGATATGCGCCCATAAAACAGATGAAATACAGAGCTTGAATTTTCAACTGATTTTATTAAAACGGAACTACTAACCATAATATTGAGAAAAACATTCAACACTGAAAATTGAAGGTAGAAAAAGTACTCGGACACTCTACTTAAAGTGGACCTATCATGCTATATTTGAATAATCTAGTGTAGGACCATACCTATTTAAGACATAGTTATACTTTTAATTTTTCAAAATAACCAACGGATCATGCATTTTAGCCATTCCTCATTTCGCACAATTTAACACTGTCTTTGCACGGGCTGATTCTGTGAGAACAGCACCACCTACAGGCCTGGCATATGTACTACAGCGTCTCCAGCGCTTTTCGAACGGCAATGTCCGTGGCTGTCTCCTCCTGATTGGTGGAGTTGGCCCAATAGCCGTAGCGCCACTTCTGTGACGTCAGAGAAGTGTTCAAATCTGGATCAGTCTGTATCGGATCCGTTGCAGACCCTTTTTAAGAGATTTGGGTACGGAGGAAAATAGAGAGGGTTGTGTTTTCTGACACTTGGTGAGTTCCCTGGAACACCGGGGACACATATTCATGTATAAAAGACGTACAAAAGTACATTTTGCATGATAGGTCACCTTTAAGTAAAAGTACTTATACCACACTTAAACATACTCCATTACAAGTAGAAGTCCTGAGTTCAAAATGTTGCTTAACCCACAATAGGACATTTCCGTTTACAGTAGAAGTACAAAGTAGCAGGAAAAGGAAATACTCGAGTAAAGTACAAGTACCCCAAAAGTACAGTACTGTGTAAGAGAATACAGTTTTGTTTGTATCCTACATTTCCGATCTGTAATAATTTTTTAGATGACAAACATTTCTATAAGTCTGCAACCAATGAGATTCCTTGACTCTGACCCTCGTGTTTTGAAACAGAGAAAGGCCTTTTCAGCCAGTGTCTGAATACATTAGTGATCTGCGCGATAGCAAAACCGTTCCTGACGTCTTCCCTCGGGGGCAAGGTGGACGTGAGGCTGAACGATGGCAGCTGCGCGATGGAAGAGAACGAGATGTTGTACTACCGCCGCATCCCACGAAGAACCTCTGAATGTGGGACTGAGAGGCGGGTGAGTGGGAAGACAAATATATTTCTATATTAAGTGATTCTTTGGAGGGATATGCACGGCAGCATTTAGCACTGTCTTCACATACCAGATTACTTTTTTTAAATATTCATAAAGCATACTTAAATAAACACATCTAGGTCCATAGATGAACTGCATAACAGATGACACATCCATATTACAAATAAAAGAAAGGATACATTATTAATACTCATGTATAAATTAATTATATTTATTATTTTGTTCTATACTTTACCCATTTCCCCCACCTTTCTTCAAACATAATTGTATTATCTAGCTCAACATATCTCACTTTATTCTACCTCTTTTAGACGTGTGACTTACGAGTTAACCGTTTGCGTTTTTGTAGGTGAACGGATCCCACATCGAAATACAAAACACTCTGACTGTGACTTTGAGCAAAGAGCAAACCATCATCAGGCGGGATCTTCTGGTCGTGTGGAAGTGTGTCTACCCTCGACATTATGTTCGCAACACTCGACTCAGGGTGGACAACGAGTGGTGAGAAGAATGTCTTTATATGTTGTCTCTCTGCCTCATTTAGACGAGAAAAGATGGTTAATATCAGCATGTAGTGTCTCTACTTTAAAGAGTCCTCTCCTGCTGAAGCTCAGGTGTATATCAGTATGTAGTGTGTCTACTTTAAAGAGTCCTCTCCTGCTGAAGCTCAGGTGTATATCAGTATGTAGTGTCTCTACTTTAAAGAGTCCTCTCCTGCTGAAGCTCAGGTGTATATCAGTATGTAGTGTGTCTACTTTAAAGAGTCCTCTCCTTCTGATGTTCAGGTGTGTATCAGTATGTAGTATCTCTACTTTAAAGAGTCCTCTCCTTCTGATGTTCAGGTGTATATCAGTATGTAGTGTCTCTACTTTAAAGAGTGCTCTCCTGCTGATGTTCAGGTGTATATCAGTATGTAGTGTCTCTACTTTAAAGAGTCCTCTCCTGCTGATGGTCAGGTGTATATCAGTATGTAGCGTCTCTACTTTAAAGAGTCCTCTCCTGCTGATGTTCAGGTGTATATCAGTATGTAGTGTCTCTACTTTAAAGAGTCCTCTCCTGCTGATGTTCAGGTGTATATCAGTATGTAGTGTCTCTACTTTAAAGAGTCCTCTCCTGCTGATGTTCAGGTGTATATCAGTATGTAGTGTCTTTACTTTAAAGAGTCCTCTCCTGCTGATGTTCAGGTGTATATCAGTATGTAGTGTCTTTACTTTAAAGAGTCCTCTCCTGCTGATGTTCAGGTGTATATCAGTATGTAGTGCCTCTACTTTAAAGAGTCCTCTCCTGCTGATGTTCAGGTGTATATCAGTGTGTAGTGTCTCTACTTTAAAGAGTCCTCTCCTGCTGATGTTCAGGTGTATATCAGTATGTAGTGTCTCATACTCCCTGTGCTGCAGCACCTCTTTTCACCCTCTGTCTGAAACCAGAGCCCAGTCTGCTCTGATTGGTTAGCTGGCCGGCTCTGTTGTGATTGGTCAACCTGCTTAGAGATGTCCCGCCCCTTAGCCAATCACGTACAATGTGTCGGAGAGCTAGCTAATGGGAGCACAAGTCTTCCATAGTGATGTAAACAAACCGGGTTCAATGGAGGCGTTTAAACATGGTTTCCTCCTTTAGGCTCTCCTCCGTCTCCCTGGTGGAGTTCAACTCCTCCCTGCAGCTGGGTCTCGCCTTGACTCTGTTCACTGATGAGTCCTACACATCCAAATACATGGATGCAATCACCATTGCACCGGAGGACAATCTCTTCCTCCAGGTGGCGCTGCAGAACGAGAACTCTTTTGCTGCCGATGTGCTCCTGCAGGTGGAGTCGTGCTGGGCCACGGAGAGCGCCGACCCTCAGGACAACATCATGGGTGTCATTCTTCAGGACGGGTGGGTGAAATGTGTATTTCTTAGTGCAGTGGCATGAAAGGATATAAGTGTTATTGTTGCTTTGGACACTTTTAACTAAGCTTTATCAGCAGAGGTGGGAAGTAGTGGAGTACAAATACTTCATATGCAAGTACATGTTTCTGGTATCAGTACTTTAATCCACTACTTATTATTCTGACGACTTTTTACTTTTACTTCTTACATTTTGAACTCAAATACCTGTACTTTCTACTTCTCTCATGTTGAACACAAATACCTGTACTTTCTACTTCTTACATGTTGAACTCAAATACCTGTACTTTCTACTTCTCACATTTTGAACTCAAATACCTGTACTTTCTACTTCTCTCATGTTGAACACAAATACCTGTACTTTCTACTTCTTACATGTTGAACTCAAATACCTGTACTTTCTACTTCTTACATGTTGAACACAAATACCTGTACTTTCTACTTCTTACATTTTGAACACAAATACCTGTACTTTCTACTTCTTACATGTTGAACACAAATACCTGTACTTTCTACTTCTTACATGTTGAACACAAATACCTGTACTTTCTACTTCTTACATGTTGAACTCAAATACCTGTACTTTCTACTTCTCACATGTTGAACACAAATACCTGTACTTTCTACTTCTTACATGTTGAACACAAATACCTGTACTTTCTACTTCTCACATGTTGAACACAAATACCTGTACTTTCTACTTCTTACATGTTGAACACAAATACCTGTACTTTCTACTTCTTACATGTTGAACTCAAATACCTGTACTTTCTACTTCTCACATGTTGAACACAAATACCTGTACTTTCTACTTACACTTTGAACACAAATACCTGTACTTTCTACTTCTCACATGTTGAACACAAATACCTGTACTTTCTACTTCTCACATGTTGAACACAAATACCTGTACTTTCTACTTCTCACATGTTGAACCCAAATACCTGTACTTTCTACTTCTCACATGTTGAACACAAATACCTGTACTTTCTACTTCTCACATGTTGAACTCAAATACCTGTACTTTCTACTTCTCTCATGTTGAACTCAAATACCTGTACTTTCTACTTCTTACATGTTGAACCCAAATACCTGTACTTTCTACTTCTTACATGTTGAACTCAAATACCTGTACTTTCTACTTCTTACATGTTGAACCCAAATACCTGTACTTTCTACTTCTTACATGTTGAACCCAAATACCTGTACTTTCTACTTCTTACATGTTGAACCCAAATACCTGTACTTTCTACTTCTCACATGTTGAACCCAAATACCTGTACTTTCTACTTCTTACATGTTGAACTCAAATACCTGTACTTTCTACTTCTTACATGTTGAACCCAAATACCTGTACTTTCTACTTCTTACATGTTGAACTCAAATACCTGTACTTTCTACTTCTTACATGTTGAACACAAATACCTGTACTTTCTACTTCTTACATGTTGAACTCAAATACCTGTACTTTCTACTTACATTTTGAACTCAAATACCTGTACTTTCTACTTCTCACATGTTGAACACAAATACCTGTACTTTCTACTTCTTACATTTTGAACTCAAATACCTGTACTTTGTACTTCTCTCATGTTGAACACAAATACCTGTACTTTCTACTTCTTACATGTTGAACTCAAATACCTGTACTTTCTACTTCTCACATGTTGAACACAAATACCTGTACTTTCTACTTCTTACATGTTGAACACAAATACCTGTACTTTCTACTTCTTACATGTTGAACACAAATACCTGTACTTTCTACTTCTTACATGTTGAACACAAATACCTGTACTTTCTACTTCTTACATTTTGAACACAAATACCTGTACTTTCTACTTCTTACATGTTGAACTCAAATACCTGTACTTTCTACTTCTCACATGTTGAACACAAATACCTGTACTTTCTACTTCTTACATGTTGAACACAAATACCTGTACTTTCTACTTCTTACATTTTGAACACAAATACCTGTACTTTCTACTTCTTACATGTTGAACTCAAATACCTGTACTTTCTACTTCTTACATTTTGAACACAAATACCTGAACTTTCTACTTCTTACATTTTGAACACAAATACCTGTACTTTCTACTTCTTACATGTTGAACTCAAATACCTGTACTTTCTACTTCTCATATGTTGAACTCAAATACCTGTACTTTCTACTTCTCACATGTTGAACCCAAATACCTGTACTTTCTACTTCTTACATGTTGAACTCAAATACCTGTACTTTCTACTTCTCACATGTTGAACCCAAATACCTGTACTTTCTACTTCTCACATGTTGAACACAAATACCTGTACTATCTACTTCTTACATGTTGAACTCAAATACCTGTACTTTCTACTTCTTACATGTTGAACTCAAATACCTGTACTTTCTACTTCTCTCATGTTGAACTCAAATACCTGTACTTTCTACTTCTCTCATGTTGAACTCAAATACCTGTACTTTCTACTTCTCTCATGTTGAACTCAAATACCTGTACTTTCTACTTCTCTCATGTTGAACTCAAATACCTGTACTTTCTACTTCTCTCATTCTCCAAACAGCTGGTTCCTTTAGTCTGAATGTGTGTTTGGTGCGTGGTCATTATTCTTTAGAGTCACTGCGTGCCTATTGGTTGGAACACGATCCGTGTATCCATCACTTCCTGGTCTTCTCTAAAGAAGAGGGACCAATGGAAACGTTGCCGTTGTTCAGCATGGAAACATTCATTAGCTAACAATGACATTATTGTTTTATTAATATAAAGGGAGGTCAGGTACTCTTTAAAGCAGCTGCTAGTTATGGGTACTTTTTACTGAAGTACACTTCAAAGCCCATACTTCTTCTTTTTCTTACATTGTCCTCTCTTATCCTCAGCTGCGCTGTAGACGAAACGTTCCACTGGCTTTCCGTTAATGGCCAGGCACAGAAAAGCAGATGCTACATCCAGATGTTCAGTATGCCCAGAGGACTGCCGCTCTACATCCACTGCCTGGCCAACATCTGTGGACCCCTTGAAGACTGCACAAAGGTAAACTGAAGGGTCGCTTCAACCCAAGGAAACATCCAATATGACTTACTGCATTGAAAACGGCATCCAGATGTAGTATTACCAGAAAGATCTACTAGTACTGAAGTATACCAATCAGTGTTGTAAAGTAACTAAGTAGATGTATTCAAGTACTGGACTTTAGTAAAATGTTGAGGTACTTTACTTGAATATTTCAGTGTGTTCTACTTTGTACTTCTACTCTTCAGAGGTACATGGTGTACTTCTACTCCACTACAAGTATTTAATACCTTTAGTTACTTCACAGATCTGGATGAATGATGTGAAATCTAATCAAGTGTTGAATCAGACTTTAGTTCCACCTGGAGTAAATCCACCAGCTACCCTGCAGTCTACAAAGTACTTCAGACTAGCTGCACCTTCAGCAGCTTTGAGAACACTTTCATGATCAATCATTATAAAACATATCATATATATTATTCTGAAATGGACCAATCTGCACAACGACTACTTTTACTGTCTTTCACTATATTTAGATGAGAATACTTTTCTACTTTTACTTGAGGAACATTTTGAATTAAGGACTTTTACTGTAACAGAGTATTCCTACACTCTGGTACTTCTACTTTTACTAAGTACAATATCTGAGTACTTCTACTTTTACTCAAGTACAAGATCTGAGTACTTCTACTTTTACTCAAGTACAAGATCTGAGTACTTCTACTTTTATTCAAGTACAATATCTGAATACTTCTACTTTTACTCAAGAACAAGATCTGAGTACTTCTACTTTTACTCAAGTACAAGATCTGAGTACTTCTACTTTTACTCAAGTACAAGATCTGAGTACTTCTACTTTTACTCAAGTACAAGATCTGAGTACTTCTACTTTTACTCAAGAACAAGATCTGAGTACTTCTACTCTTAATCAAGAACAAGACCTGAGTACTTCTACTTTTACTCAAGAACAAGACCTGAGTACTTCTACTTTTACTCAAGTACAAGATCTGAGTACTTCTACTTTTACTCAAGAACAAGATCTGAGTACTTCTACTTTTACTCAAGAACAAGACCTGAGTACTTTCCCACCTCTGATACCATAACACATTGGATTGGTTATTATAACTCACGCATGAAAGTGGAAATAACATTTCACCGCAGTGCTAGAAGTGACATATTGCATATAGGCTGCTGGTTGGAGGATGCATGTGAAATATAAGCCTGAAATCGCTAAACTGAGCCTGTTTTTGTAACAGAGTTGCAGCAGCGAGCAGCGGTCCAAGAGGTCAGTGAGTCGGAAGACGAGAGACGGGAATCGAGCCGGCATCGTGTCCGCTGGTCCTCTGATGGTCAATCAGAAGGGGACGGCAGGAGTCCCACCGTCTGATTGTGAGTTTATATGGAGGAAGCCGAGCAGAGGATACGTTACATGAGGCGCGTTCACACCGGAGTACTTGTCCCCGTACTTGTCCCTTTTAGTTCCGATAGTTCCTGGGATTTTGCGTTCACACCAAAAAGAGAACTTGGTTCATGAGAACATTTCCCCCCTTTTCAGTCCCTGCTAGAGAGGTGGTGCTATCCTGGGGAGAAAAAAGTACCAATTTCTGATTGGCTGGGCGGATTGCAAACCACGCCCCGTAAAACTCTGAAATGTTTTTTGAAGCCGCCATTGTATTTGCTGGCATTAGCATTAGTATTATTAGCATTAGCATTATTAGCAATAGCATTATTAGCATTAGCATTATTAGCATTAGCCCCGCGCACCAACGCAGAGAGACTAACTTATGGCAACACAAAATAAAACATGGGAGCGGTGGAGATGTCGGCGTTCTGGCGATTTACTCGGAAAGCCAGTCCCCAACTCCGGGGACTTCGGTGGCAGTATACGCCGTGAAGTGGTTTGCGGCCTGCCAGTAAACCTAAAGCAGCAGAAGAAGAAGTGACGTCAGCGGCTTCATTTGCCTAATCCTCCCTCAGGGAACTTATTCCGGTGTGAACGCGATCTGTACTTGGTTCCATGGGCTCACTAAGTGCTGGGAACTAAGTATGGCAAAGTACTTGGTGTGAAAGTGGCTATATACTTTCACACACTGTTGCATGATCAGAACACATCTATTTTTTATTTGTTTCGCTCTTTACTCAGCGGTTGCCCTCAAGTGAACCATCATACAGGGGGTCAGTATTAAAGTTTACAAAACTGTGGATCAACAACAAGAAGAAAAGCTTTTTGCACCGACTCAATTTATACTATTACTAGGGGTGTAACGGTTCACAGAAGTCACGGTTCGGTACAACAAGGAAAAGCAAAAAAAAAAATCTCAAATGCATAATTTATTTATTTGTAACAGTCGTGCAAGTTTTGGTATGAAAATAAGGAACTCTAACATTTGGAATCATTAACTGTATTACACAGTTAAAAACAAACCGGTGTGGTACTAAACAGTACCACACACACACACACACACACTCAGATGGCCATATTATTTATAATGGCTGTCAAACAAAAAGGTTAAATAAGTTGCTGTACAACTAAAAAGAATGTCTTGAAAATATTTCAATAAGAAAGTGTTTGAATCACAATCAATAAAAGGCAATACAGAACTGTATAACATCTCCTGATGTCAACATATAAAATAAATACAATGATAAATATATAACTAAATAAAATCTGTACCTTTTAGGAGCAATGTCTAACATGTGTAATTAGCTTGTGTGTGTGTGTGTGTGTGTGTGTGTGTGTGTGTGTGTGTGTGTGTGTGGCCATTATGCCTAAATAAAGGTACTCAAGCTTTACTCTATTTCAAGTTGTTCTTCAGAAAGATGAGTTGGTCTACGTTGTCAGTCGTGAGGGCAGATCTGGTGGCGGTAACTATGGTTACCTGCCGTCGAGAAAACCCTCTCGCTGGGGACTGAGACTGACTCGGAGGTGATTGAGCATGTTTGACGTGTTGCCACTAGCATACCGCACCGCTGTCGAACAACGCCGACACACCGTCCTCGTCCGATCCACAACTCGCACCCCGTCGTCCACAGGGAACCCGACATGTTCCCACACAGCTGGTTTAAAAGAAGCAGGTGGGTCTTCTAGCGCCTGTGTGTTGTGTGAACTCGCCATAGCTAACTTGTTTTGTTCTTGTTCTTCATTTGTTATTTACGGGCGGCTGGCTTTTAGGCGCAATACCGCCCCCTGGAGTATAAATAGTGTAATGCTGCCCTGAGTGACAGACTTTTTTCCCACTCGTAAAAAAAAAGGCGTATTCGCCGTGTGACTGCGTGTGACGTCCGAACCGTGACGGGACGAATACGGATACCGTTACACCCCTAACTATTACTACTAATTATTACTCTCTCCATAACAAATGTCGCCTCTGGCTGGGAGATAGTTCTCTGCTCCATAGCTTCTCTTTGGATAACTGGATGAATACTCCAAAGTAGTTCTCGGTAAAATGTGCTCCAAAGTATTCCATCTTTTCTGACGGAGATAAAGTAATGTTTGTTGTTTGATGATGACTTCACACTGTAGTCATCATCAATCAACAAACATTAGTTGTGTTATGGTCTGTCCTCCTTATCAGCAGTCAGCTAGCGAAAAAAGTCCAAATTGACCAATCAGAATCAAGGTATTCAACTAAGCCATGTAATACATTGACAATATATTTTACAATTTCTATGCTTCAAATTTCATGTAATCTTTCACTGGTTTTTTTGTATCTTTTCGGCAAGTTACATCGGTTTCTTTTTCACTAGATTTTAATTAATGTACATGTACTGATGGACCTTAAAATGTATCTCCAACGGTTTTCTTTATCGTTGGTCTCATCAGTTCAACATACAGTTCAACGAGAGGTTGCACTCTGAATGCCCAGTTAGAAATTGACTTGTGTCCATTTCCTTTCAGGGGCAGTTCACATGACGATGATCGCCATCGTTGCTGGATCAATCGGCTTTTTGGGAGTAACTGTCCTCACCATGCGTGCAACCAAAGCCGTCATGACTTATGTTGAGCGACTACGACGCCAATAAAGTGTTTGAATAAAGCATCTGTGAGTGTGAGAATCATGAAGACTGTGAACTGTATTCATGGCAGCAGGACGGTATTCAAGAGGTCTTTTTGTGGTTTTCCCTTTCCTATAGTGTGTTATAGGTTTTAGTGCATGTAAATGGTCTGTAAAGGCTTACATTACAACGGTTCCTTCAGAGGGAGTTTCTTAAGTCTGGGAATTGACCCTGGTTGGGGAACGAGGTTTTTACAACCCAACTCCTCTCCGCGTGTCGTTTTGGCGAGTCCTGCTTGAAATCATAACAGGGAGGAAATTAGTAGACACCAGGATACCAGTTAAACAATAATCCGTTTTAATTAAACAAGGTAATAATGCAATACAATAATACATTACTATACAATATAAAGAATCATATAAGTAACGTAAGGAGTACTCCTGCCCTGATTCACGCGCTGTGATCCTTCTGTCTGGGCAGCGCGCGAAGAGAGAGAGAACACAACAGGCTGAACAGCTTCCTTCATACCAACACCAACAGGAAGGGGTGGAGTTTACTCGGTCGTCTTTTCCGGTCATTTCATTTGGGAGATACCAAAGACGCTGTCACAGTGAATCAGCGCGGGCCA
Source organism: Pseudochaenichthys georgianus (assembly GCF_902827115.2). Classification (NCBI taxonomy): domain Eukaryota; kingdom Metazoa; phylum Chordata; class Actinopteri; order Perciformes; family Channichthyidae; genus Pseudochaenichthys; species Pseudochaenichthys georgianus. The sequence goes on along the minus strand of NW_027262176.1, from coordinate 26,350 downwards.
GCAGAGAACCAAACAGTTTCAGTTTGAAGCAAAACCATTCTTATTATGTAGCTTATCACACAATAGTCCATATGTTTTCCCTTTATGGAAGCCACACGTGTTGGGAATTTATCAGTCATCATCTCATGACCCCCTCAGGACCAGCTAACCCACAGAGCTTCTCAAGGCCTGCAGGATGCGCATCATTAATTTAAGAAGAATTTAACCATTATATCTGGGGAAAATGTCCCTCGCAATTTGCAAAGCCTATCAATGGTTTAACCAAGAAAAACACTCAAAGGGGTAATCTTTTCACTCAAAACAGAACTCACAATTAATTCTGCATCTTCCCTCTTCAAAAATAGCCTAAAAACACCCTTTTGATAAAAGGGTAAAAGTGAAAGAAAAAGACTATTGCGCTAATCTACTTTTAAGAAAAAGGGAACATTGTTTCAGGAATCTATAAAAAAACCTCTATATTTAAGAGGAAAAATGTACTTTTTGTTCCTTCAACTATTAACACACGGGAATGTATAAACCCACACATATATCAGGGATAACATGATGCAATACACCTCCTATATATGGGTGACATTAAAATGAATATACCAACAATTTGCTGCCTCACTTCTTCTGTATAATACCTTACATCAATTTTCCACACCATTCAGGCAGGATATTGTGTTAGAAATGTTCCATTTTCTTCACAGATTACATTATAGGAGATTTAGAGTCTCCTACCATTAGGTTACTTCTCATGTATAAGTGAAAAGAGAAGGTAAACACATTGGCTAAATAATTACTAAAACGAGGGTTAATTGACACTAATAAGTAAAGTAGAGGTTAAAACTATCAATAAGGAGCTAATTTGTCAACTCTTTGAAAGAATACTGGGATGTAAGTGGCACAGGACGACGTCTTAATGTCATACGCACATGAGCTACAGTGTAGAAATGGCATTGAAAATCTTCTGAACCGAGCTCCTCCAACAATGCAACAGTTATATTAATAAAATACAAAATTCTGTAAGAAGTCTATATACAAGATGGGGGGGAAAAGGAAGCAGGGGACACAAGGACACTTCTGCTACAGTGTAGATACAGTGGGGCAAAAAAGTACTTAGTCAGCCACCAGTTGTGAAAGTTCTCCCACTTAAAAAGATGAGAGGCCTGTAATGTTCATCCTAGGTACACTTCAACTATGAGAGACAGACTGGGGGGAAAGAATCCAGGAAATCACATTGTAGGATTTGTAATGAATTAATTGTTAAATTCCTCGGTAAAATAAGTATTTGGTCACCTACAAACAAACAAGATGTCTGGCTCTCACATACCTGTACCTTCTTCTTTAAGAGCCTCCTCTGTCCTCCACTCGTTAACTGTATTAATGGCACCTGTTTGAACTCGTTATCAGTATAAAAGACACCTGTCCACAACCTCAAACAGTCACACTCCAAACTCCACTATGGCCAAGACCAAAGAGCTGTCAAAGGACTCCAGGAACAACATTGTAGACCTGCACCAGGCTGGGAAGACTGCATCTGCAATAGGTAAGCAGCTTGGTGTGAAGAAATCAACTGTGGGAGCAATTATTAGAAAATGGAAGACATACAAGACCACTGATAATCTCCCTCGATCCGGGGCTCCACGCAAGACCTCACCCCGTGGGGTCAAAATGATCACAAGAACGGTGAGCAAAGATCCCAGAACCACACGTGGGGACCGAGTCAATGACCTGCAGAGAGCTGGGACCAAAGTAACAAAGGCTACCATCAGGAACACACTACGCCGCCAGGGACTCAAATCCTGCAGTGCCAGACGTGTCCCTCTGCTTAAGCCAGTACATGTCCAGGCCCGTCTGACGTTTGCTAGAGAGCATTTAGATGATCCAGAAGAGGATTGGGAGAATGTCATATGGTGAGATGAAACCAAAATAGAACGGTTTGGTAAAAACTCAACTAGACGTGTTTGGAGGAGAAAGAATGCTGAGTTGCATCCAAAGAACACCTGCTGTGAAACATGGGGGTGGGAACATCGTGCTTTGGAGCTGTTTTTCTGCAAAGGGACCAGGACGACTGATCCGTGTAAAGGAAAGAATGAATGGGGCCATGTATCGTGAGATTTTGAGTGACAACCTCCTTCCATCAGCAAGGGCATTGAAGATGAAACGTGGCTGGGTCTTTCAGCATGACAATGATCCCAAACACACCGCCTGGGCAACGAAGGAGTGGCTTCGTAAGAAGTATTTCAAGGTCCTGGAGTGGCAAGTCTGTGTTGCCCAGCGACAGCCCCAAAACATCACTGCTCTAGAGGAGATCTGCATGGAGGAATGGGCCATAATACCAGCAACAGTGAACACCTCGTGAAGACTTACAGAAAACGTTTGACCTCTGTCATTGCCAACAAAGGGTATATAACAAAGTATTGAGATGAACTTTTGTTATTTTTCTCATTCTGTCTCTCATAGTTGAAGTGTACCTAGGATGAAAATTACAGGCCTCATCTTTTTAAGTGGGAGAACTTGCACAATTGGTGGCTGACTAAATACTTTTTTGCCCCACTGTAAATGTTGATAAATTCTCACCCACATCTGGTGCAGGACATCTCAACTCGGCCTACAAAAAAAGTTACTTTTTAGATTTTTGTAAGGACAAATATTATTGAAATGTTTCAAACGTTTTTTAAATGTTAAGACATTGGTTGCTGACTAAATACTTTTTTGCACTGTATGTCAATGAAAAACTGAAGTCAGGTTCCTCCAACAGAGCAACATAAACATATATATATATATATATATATAGGACATAGAACAAATAAAACTGAAAAGCACACGGTGAAAAGTGAAATAAAACGGGAAAAAGGCAGACTTGGAGAGGAGCCAAAGACACAGCAGCCATCTTGTATGTGATAGAGCTGCACGCTTTGGAAAATACAAGTTATTCAGATCATTTTGACGGATATATTGTGATTACATTACATGACATGTTGGACGCTTTTATCCAAAGCGACTTACATACTCAAAACTGTGGGCAATCCCCACCGGAGCCATTTAGGGTGAAGTGTCTCAGGGACACAACGACATGCTGACTGCAGTGGGGTTTGAACCTGTCACCCCTGATCCCAACACCAACGCACAACCCACTGCACCACACGCCTCCCTAATTGTGTTATCAATTACGTTCTTAGAGAGACGGACCATTGTTGAACATTGTTCTCATTATAATATTAAAACATATTATATATTAACCAATGTATTATGTTGACGTTTAACCCTTTGGTACTGGTTAGGATCAAATATAATAAAAAATGTAAATTCACCATCTGTGTGTGTGTGTGTGTGTGTGTGTGTGTGTGTGTGTGTGTGTGTGTGTGTGTGTGTGTGTGTGTGTGTGTGTGTGTGTGTGTGTCAAAATGTACAGGGTTGGTAGGGTTACAATACAAAATAAGGAGTATCAAAAAATAAAAGTAAAATAACTTAATTACTTTCTGTTACTTAAAGTACGGTAAATCCAACAGAAAATAATATAGCTCACACACACACTATTTTGTGTGTGTGTGTGTGTGTGTGTGTGTGTGAGAGAGAGAGAGAGAGAGAAACATGCATGTTGTCTAATTCAGATGCCGTGAGATAGAGAGAAGTGTGTGTGTGTGTGTGTGTGTGTGTGTGTGTGTGTGTGTGTGTGTGTGTGTGTGTGTGTGTGTGTGTGTGTGTGTGTGTGTGTGTGTGTGTGTGTGTGTGTGTGTGTGTGTGTGTGTGTGTGTGTGTGTGTGTGTGTGTGTGTGTGAATAGACATGGTATGAGCAGCTTAAAACTGATATGATACTCTTTCTCATGGTTTCAACATTTCTCCAAAGTGCATCATCAAGCTTCTAAGCTGGAGGTATTTAAAGATTTTTTTTAATCAAGATCGAATCCAGACCTCATCTCTACGATCTCAAAGACATGACAGGTTCAAACCCCACTGCAGTCAGCTGGGCAAGACACTTCACCCCAAATTGCTCCTGTGGGGATTAGTATTGAGTATGACAAGTGACATGTAATGTAATAATGCTCCATAGCGTTGGTTGTCAACTGCCAATAAACACCAGCGAAGAAGAAACTGGACCCTTCTACATAGTGGGATTTATTCTGAAATACATCAAAAGTAATATTTTATTTGAACATTTACAAGTGTACATAATGTATATCTTTTTATGATTTAGTTTTATTTCGTTTTCTGTCAATTTAAAGCTCCAGTCCAATAGGTGGTGATGATGCTCCAGAACGTTGGTTGTCAACTGCCAATAAACACCAGCGAAGAAGAAACTGGACCCTTCTACATAGTGGGATTTATTCTGTAATACATCAGAGGTAGTATTTTATTAAATTTAATTTTAAATATGACCTTGTTTATTTAAACGTTTACAAGTGTATAATATATAATCATTTTGATTAATGTCGTTTTATTTCGCTTTCTGTCAATTTAAAGCTCCAGTCCAATAGGTGGCGATGATGCTCCAGAACGTTGGTTGTCAACTGCCAAAAACACCAACGAAGAACAAACTGGCTCCTGCTCCAACAACAATGGCGTCCTCCACCGGAGACGGCGTGAGTGAAAAAGGAAAGAATTCAAAAAAGACTAAAAGCCAAAGTAAGTGATTAATATTGTCGAGTTTAGCAGAAGTATTTAACACCTAATGACCCATTTGTTACTAGTCAGAGCTGAGTTTTGTCGTCTATTTCTACCTTGTTGACATGTTTTGCAAGGCACGCATGTATTAGCTTTAACATGAGGTGGAGAAGTACTCAGATCTGGTCCATCCATCCATCTTCTCCCGCTTATCCGTGGTCGGGTCGCGGGGGTAGCAGTTCCAGCAGAGAGCCCCACACTCTCCTTTCCCTGGCCACAACACTCAGATCTGGTATTTTAGTTAAAGTAGAAGTACTCAGATCTTGTACTTGAGTAAAAGTAGAAGTACTCAGATCTTGTACTTGAGTAAAAGTAGAAGTACTCAGATCTTGTTCTTGAGTAAAAGTAGAAGTACCAGAGTGTAGGAATACTCTTAGTATATATACTCTGCAGTAAAAGTCCTGCATTCAAAATGTTCCTCAAGTAAAAGTAGAAAAGTATTCTCATCAAAATATAGTGAAAGTAGCGACAGTGAAAGTAGTCGTTGTGCAGATTGGTCCATTTCAGAATAATATACAAGATATGTTTTATAATGATTGATCATCAAAGTGTTCTCAAAGCTGGTGAAGGTGCAGCTAGTTTGAATGACTTTGTAGACTGCAGGGTAGCTGGTGGATTTACTCTAAAGTCTGATTTAACACTTGATTATATTTCACATCATTCATCCACATCTGTGAAGTAACTAAAGGTATTAAATACATGGAAAGTACAAAGTAGCATAACATTTAAATACTCAAGTAAAGTAAAAGTAGCCTACCTCACAATTGTACTTAAGTACAGTACTTGTAGTCAGAGATGTCAAAAGTCCACACATCCTTAACTCAAGTAGAAGTACAGATACTGGTGTTTAAAAATACTCTGGTGAAAGTAGAAGTACTGACTAAACTTCTTTACTCAAGTAAAAGTAAAGAGCTTTGAAGTGTACTTCAGTAAAAAGTACCCATAACCAGCAGCTGCTTTAAAGAGTACCTGACCTCCCTAATATATCAATAGAACAATAATGTCATTGTTAGCTAATGAATGTTTCCATGGTGACCAACGGCAACATGACAACGTTTCCATTGGTCCTCTCTTCTTTAGAGAAGACCAGGAAGTGATGGATACACGGATCGTGTTCCAACCAATAGGCACGCAGTGACTCTAAAGAATAATGACCACGCACCAGACACACATTCAGACTAAAGGAACCAGCTGTTTGGAGAATGAGAGGAGTAGAAAGTACAGTACAGTATTTGAGTTCAACATGTAAGAAGTAGAAAGTACAGGTATTTGAGTTCAACATGTAAGAAGTAGAAAGTACAGGTATTTGAGTTCAACATGTGAGAAGTAGAAAGTACAGGTATTTGTGTTCAACATGGAAGAAGTAGAAAGTACAGGTATTTGTGTTCAACATGTAAGAAGTAGAAAGTACAGGTATTTGAGTTCAACATGTAAGAAGTAGAAAGTACAGGTATTTGTGTTCAACATGTAAGAAGTAGAAAGTACAGGTATTTGAGTTCAACATGTGAGAAGTAGAAAGTACAGGTATTTGTGTTCAACATGTAAGAAGTAGAAAGTACAGGTATTTGAGTTCAACATGTGAGAAGTAGAAAGTACAGGTATTTGATGTTCAACATGTAAGAAGTAGAAAGTACAGGTATTTGAGTTCAACATGTAAGAAGTAGAAAGTACAGGTATTTGAGTTCAACATGTGAGAAGTAGAAAGTACAGGTATTTGAGTTCAACATGTAAGAAGTAGAAAGTACAGGTATTTGAGTTCAACATGTGAGAAGTAGAAAGTACAGGTATTTGAGTTCAACATGTGAGAAGTAGAAAGTACAGGTATTTGAGTTCAACATGTGAGAAGTAGAAAGTACAGGTATTTGAGTTCAACATGTAAGAAGTAGAAAGTACAGGTATTTGAGTTCAACATGTGAGAAGTAGAAAGTACAGGTATTTGTGTTCAACATGTGAGAAGTAGAAAGTACAGGTATTTGAGTTCAACATGTGAGAAGTAGAAAGTACAGGTATTTGAGTTCAACATGTAAGAAGTAGAAAGTACAGGTATTTGAGTTCAACATGTGAGAAGTAGAAAGTACAGGTATTTGAGTTCAACATGTAAGAAGTAGAAAGTACAGGTATTTGAGTTCAACATGTAAGAAGTAGAAAGTACAGGTATTTGAGTTCAACATGTAAGAAGTAGAAAGTACAGGTATTTGAGTTCAACATGTGAGAAGTAGAAAGTACAGGTATTTGAGTTCAACATGTGAGAAGTAGAAAGTACAGGTATTTGAGTTCAACATGTAAGAAGTAGAAAGTACAGGTATTTGAGTTCAACATGTGAGAAGTAGAAAGTACAGGTATTTGAGTTCAACATGTGAGAAGTAGAAAGTACAGGTATTTGAGTTCAACATGTGAGAAGTAGAAAGTACAGGTATTTGTGTTCAACATGTGAGAAGTAGAAAGTACAGGTATTTGAGTTCAACATGTGAGAAGTAGAAAGTACAGGTATTTGTGTTCAACATGTAAGAAGTAGAAAGTACAGGTATTTGTGTTCAACATGTGAGAAGTAGAAAGTACAGGTATTTGAGTTCAACATGTGAGAAGTAGAAAGTACAGGTATTTGAGTTCAACATGTAAGAAGTATAAAGTACAGGTATTTGAGTTCAACATGTGAGAAGTAGAAAGTACAGGTATTTGAGTTCAACATGTAAGAAGTAGAAAGTACAGGTATTTGAGTTCAACATGTAAGAAGTAGAAAGTACAGGTATTTGAGTTCAACATGTGAGAAGTAGAAAGTACAGGTATTTGAGTTCAACATGTGAGAAGTAGAAAGTACAGGTATTTGAGTTCAACATGTGAGAAGTAGAAAGTACAGGTATTTGAGTTCAACATGTAAGAAGTAGAAAGTACAGGTATTTGAGTTCAACATGTGAGAAGTAGAAAGTACAGGTATTTGAGTTCAACATGTGAGAAGTAGAAAGTACAGGTATTTGAGTTCAACATGTGAGAAGTAGAAGTACAGGTATTTGAGTTCAACATGTGAGAAGTAGAAAGTACAGGTATTTGAGTTCAACATGTGAGAAGTAGAAAGTACAGGTATTTGAGTTCAACATGTAAGAAGTAGAAAGTACAGGTATTTGAGTTCAACATGTGAGAAGTAGAAAGTACAGGTATTTGAGTTCAACATGTGAGAAGTAGAAAGTACAGGTATTTGAGTTCAACATGTGAAGAAGTAGAAAGTTCGGGTATTTGAGTTCAACATGTGAGAAGTAGAAAGTACAGGTATTTGAGTTCAACATGTGAGAAGTAGAAAGTACAGGTATTTGAGTTCAACATGTAAGAAGTAGAAAGTACAGGTATTTGAGTTCAACATGTGAGAAGTAGAAAGTACAGGTATTTGTGTTCAACATGTGAGAAGTAGAAAGTACAGGTATTTGAGTTCAACATGTAAGAAGTAGAAAGTACAGGTATTTGAGTTCAACATGTGAGAAGTAGAAAGTACAGGTATTTGAGTTCAACATGTGAGAAGTAGAAAGTACAGGTATTTGAGTTCAACATGTGAGAAGTAGAAAGTACAGGTATTTGAGTTCAACATGTAAGAAGTAGAAAGTAAAAATTGGTCAGAAAAATAAGTAGTGGATTAAAGTACTGATACCAGAAACATGTACTTAGGTACAGTAACAAAGTATTTGTACTTCATTACTTCCCACCTCTGCTTGTAGTAAATCGACTTACTTACTTTACAACACTGGTTCCTGGTTTTATTCGTTTTGAATTCACATCAAGGCAAAACCACAGACACTTTATTTTTAGATTGTTGTTTTGAAGAACCGAATTGTCTGTGTCCTCAGTGGAGGAATCTGAGCTCCTGAGTGTTCCTGACGGGTGGAAAGAGGCGCCGTTCACGAAGGACGATAACCCCCGCGGTCTGATGGAGGAAAGCAGCTTCGCCACCCTCTTCCCCAAATACAGAGAAGCCTACCTGAAGGAGTGCTGGCCGCTGGTGGAGAAGGCCTTAGGAGAAGTAGTAAGTCATTACTATATTATTAAAAGGACGTTTCTTTGTAACAAATGTCTGCATGCACGAGGAATTGAACTTCGTTTGTCTATAATATGCCACAGTTGCCATTTTGTTACCAGGATTGACCACAAGGTGTCGCTCTTTACTCACCCGTTGCCCTCAAGTGGACCATACTCGAGGGGTTTAGTAGTAAAGGATACACTAAGACAGGGGTGCCCACACTTTTTTGGCTGGTGAGCTCCTTTTGAAATGACCAGCTCACCGAGGTCTACCAACCAAAAATAAAATTGCAAGGGTTGCTGAATAAGACGTTTTATTTATACATGGGATATCTACAATGGGGCTGGAACAAACGACTAATTTGATAATCGATTAATCGACTATTCGGACTATTACTGTACGCCTTGTACAATTTCTCAAACGCTCTTATTTAGCCATCAACTTTTAGATTTAGCTTGCGGTTGTTTTAGGCATGTGGAAACTAACAATGAAGACAAAGATGAATACTTGATTCAAAAATACATATATTATTAAATTAACTTAACAAATTGTGAACAAAATTAACATTGCTTTTTATTTAAATTAAATACATAATATTTCACATCAAAAGAAACAACAGTGTTTTAACAAATGGTATTAAATAATGTGATGACAGAACTGTAAACAGAATAGCTGAAACTTTAACAAACTAAATAACTCAGTTTCCTCTAATCATAACCCATGTTTGTATAATGGAGTTAACTCCGTGGGTTGCTGCTAGCAAACAGAACACCTGACGGGGAAACGTTCCTCGTGGACGGGGCTACAGAGCTGCTAGAAAGACAGTGGAACCCGGTGCATTCCTCCGTCTGGACGTGGAGCACTTTTTTTTTTTTTATAGACAAATAGCTCGTGTTTCCGCCCTCACATGCTAAACTCTGGATTGGAAAGGTCGAAAATACACCGACCATAGACGCATTTTGTTTGTCTTTTTGCATGTTAGAAACGAGTTGCCGACACTAAGACTGCGAGATAATGTTTGTGTAGCAATAATACATGACCTTTCTCAACTCGCTACTCGGAGGGAAGTCGCTGCTATGCCTTGTGAACACTCCGATAATGCCTCTCCACGTTGCCTCTCTTTGGCAGAGCGACGCTTGCTTTACAAATAAGGCAAATAACCTTTGAATGTGACTTCACTACATATTCTTCCTCCCGTTCTGGGTGGAAGTGTCTTTAGCTTCTGGCTCGGTCCCGCACTCGTTTTGTTAAGAGTCTCTTTAACTTAATTTGAGTTTTCCCGGCACTTGACTGATTTTGTATCGCTTTGCATTCTGGGTTAACAGGCTGGAAAGCGATAGGTCGCTTTTTCTGGCCATCAAGTAAACTCCTGAATTAAGTGGCAGGGGGGCGGGATCAAAACCTGTTTTGTCTATTTTAACGGAGCTGGATTTTTTTATTTTATGAATGACTCTCGATCTACCAGCATTGCCCCCGCGGTCGACGTACTGGGCACCTCTGCACTAAGATATCAACAAGAACAAAACCTTTTGGCACTGACTCAATGTATACTATTAATAAAAAGTATTATTCATCTCTACCTGAGCCCCCTCCCTCCAATATGCCTGGATTAGTTCCTTAATGATAGAACATTGGATATATATATATATATATATATATATAACACTTTACAAGCAAATAAAATAACTACTAAGCCAAGTAGAACAGTTAGGAGGGGGTGTTGGGTAGAAGATTAAAGGTCAAATGTAAAAAGTTGAGTTTTGAAAGATATGAGTGTTGGAATTGTGACAGGGCGTCGGACTCGAGTGCCGATTTTCGGGACTCGTGACTCGACTCAGACTCGCGCACTGATTGACGCGACTCGGACTTGGACTCGTGAATTCTCGCGTACGCTGACTTGGACTCGGACTCGTGAATTTTTCCCCCCACGATGACTCGGACTCGACTCGTACATTGACGCTCTGACTTGGACTCGGACTCCAGCAAGTTTTCTCTGGAGTCTGATGTCCTCTATCCTGGCATGTGCACCTGTGAGGCGAGTTCACGTACTGGGCCCCGCTGTTCCAGTCTAGAGATGTCTAGAGACACACCCCGCATCGTGCTGCATGCTTTCACACATTCTGCTTCCACATTGGAAAAGAGCAAAATGCTCGTTATGTGGAAACAAGATTGAAGAGAAGGCTCCGTCACACATTACTCTAAGGATCCAGTTCAGACATATCTAGGCTGTCTTGAACACTATCATCAGAGTAACGTGATCTAATCAATAAATAAAGATTCAGCCGATAACACGAAAGCACATGGCTACTTAACTTTGCATGCTAAGTAGCCATGTGCTTTCTGGGGCTAAATCTTTATCAGTAAACCGATTTAACCAGTAAAAGTTCCTTCAAAATAAGAGTCCCGATCTTATTACTATCAAAATAAAAGTGCAAAACGAAAACGTTACCATAGAAAAATATTGGCATACAAATATAATCACTTCTCTAAAAGGCAACTAATTTTAAATATAGTTAGACATATTAAACTCATTTACACTTCACAGCAGTTCAATCGACAGATTAGTATAACATGACAGGATAAAAGCAATGTAGAGGAGCAGCTACATTTCAACACATATATCCACGAAGGTTAATACATGAAGACTTGTGACTCGAACTCGGACTCGAACATAGGTAATGATGACTCGAACATGACTTGGACGCTTCTTAGGTGACTCGGACTTGGCCTCGGACTCGACTACGTCTCTCCCTTGGTGACTCGGACTCGAGAGTGACTTGGACTCGACTTGACTCGGACTCTCCCTTGGTGACTCGGACTCGAGTGGGGACTCCAGAGTGACTTGGTCTCGACTTGACTACAACACTGGCAGAGCGTAACTCCATGTTTTTAAATGAAGCACCTGGTGATGTTCTAATGCTGTGTATTGTGAATCTTCCCAGCACATCAAAGCCACTCTGGATCTGATCGAGGGAAGCATCTCCGTTTGCACCTCGAAGAAGACGTACGACCCGTACGCCATCGTGAGAGGCAGAGATCTCATCAAGCTGCTGGCACGGAGCGTTCCCTTCGAACAGGTAACGGTTCAGGAAGTCTTCGAGGAGTTGTGATTACTGTTGCCTTGATGCATTTTACAACACATGCCACACGGCAGAAGGTTTTCTCTTCCTGCTTTTAGACATTTGTGATATCTGCTCGATCAAAATCAGTCGCATCGACCCCCGAAAGAGACTTTGAATCAATTTCAAAATGTATTTCTCGTCTGAATATGGCAATGAAAATGTAATGTTCTGAAAGCCAAGAAGCCCCAAAATAAGAGTTTATTTTTACATAAATCCACGTTTATCTTGTGATGCGACATCTGCCTGATTTTGCGGGTGCTGAGTTTCTGATTATTGCGATGTCTTGCCGCCCCGTTCTTACATCTGTTTTGCTTCCAGGCCGTGCGGATATTACTGGACGATATGGCGTGTGATATCATCAAAATCGGGACACTGGTGAGGAACAGAGAGCGGTTTGTGAAGCGACGACAGCGGCTGATTGGCCCAAAAGGCTCCACACTCAAAGTGAGTCCCGTTTTAAAAACAGATATACACCTGAACATCAGCAGGAGAGGACTCTTTAAAGTAGAGACACTACATACTGATATACACCTGAACATCAGCAGGAGAGGACTCTTTAAAGTAGAGACACTACATACTGATATACACCTGAACATCAGCAGGAGAGGACTCTTTAAAGTAGAGACACTACATACTGATATACACCTGAACATCAGCAGGAGAGGACTCTTTAAAGTAGAGACACTACACACTGATATACACCTGAACATCAGCAGGAGAGGACTCTTTAAAGTAGAGACACTACACACTGATATACACCTGAACATCAGCAGGAGAGGACTCTTTAAAGTAGAGACACTACATACTGATATACACCTGAACATCAGCAGGAGAGGACTCTTTAAAGTAGAGACACTACATACTGATATACACCTGAACATCAGCAGGAGAGTACTCTTTAAAGTAGAGACACTACATACTGATATACACCTGAACATCAGCAGGAGAGGACTCTTTAAAGTAGAGACACTACATACTGATATACACCTGAACATCAGTAGGAGAGGACTCTTTAAAGTAGAGACACTACATACTGATATACACCTGAACATCAGCAGGAGAGGACTCTTTAAAGTAGAGACACTACATACTGATGTCGGAGTGGAGTAGAGTGCAGGCGGTGCAAACTTGGGCTTGAAGAAGGGCAACTATGTCATGGCGGCAGCATTGCCTCCCGTCCGCTCAATGTTTGAACGTTTACCTTTTTGAACAAAGCAGTTTTATTTTACCTCAGGCGTTAAAAGCGTTTTTGTTTGTGTCCCTTTTCTCTCCAGGCGTTGGAGTTGTTGACCAACTGCTATGTGATGGTGCAAGGAAACACTGTGTCGGCCCTGGGGCCCTTCAACGGTCTGAAGGAGGTGAGAACTATCCCCAAAGCCTCTGTTGCCGCTTTCACACCAACGCGGTTCCCGTTCTAGCTCCGTGCTTGCGCTCTTCTGGTTCGGAACCGGTTCTTCATTTCAGCCCCCGTTTTGTTCACACCGCCCAGAGCCCGACTGGTGCTGCCGCTGCTGCGTCATGACGTCACCGTTTACGTCACTGATTTTTCTCCCCAACGGCGCTCACAACAACAACAACAATGGGGGACGGCGTCGGGTCGATGATCGTGTTGCTTTTAATCACACGAAGACAGATTAAATTAAATAACGACTTCTCCAACCTTATACTTTGCTCCAGAGTGCCGTGGTTCATCGTTTATTAATGTGTTTCAGCGGCATTCACCGACCGCTGCAGTGTTGGCCGCTCTTCCACAGAGATCAGCCCACTTTCTGGTTAAAACTGCCATTTCTTTGCCTGAAAATGTCAGAAATTGATTCAACATCCTCAAAAAACCCTAAAATTGTAAAAATCTGCAATTTTTGTAACTGTTGTCTGCATATGCTAATGAAAATGGATAGATAGATGAGACTTTATTTATCCTGAAGGAAATTGTTGTGCCAGTTACAAAATACAATAAACACAGCAGCATAATAGTACAACTGTACACTCACCCCTCGATTCCACCGGGTCCGTCTGCGTGGTGCCGGCTTTGGTCCGGCGTCAAACCCCACCGGGCGCGTTTCAGAAGCGGAGCGTCTTGCGTGCCGGCTCGCAGTTTTTGTTGATTTGGACTTATTTCCTGGACAGGCTACTTTGTACAGACGAAGTTAGTAATAATTGTAATATTCCAGTTATAAACGGCACGAATCAAATATGTGTAGCCGTACTTTAGCGGTAAAAAAATGCATTCATCATCACAATTATTCTATATAATAGGCGTGTGGCGCAGTGGGCTAGTGCGTTGGTGTTCGGATCAGGGGGTCACAGGTTCAAACCCCACTGCAGTCAGCATGTCGTTGTGTCCCTGAAGACACTTCACCCCAAATTGCTCCTGTGGGGGTTGCCCACAGTATTGAGTATGTGAGTCGCTTTGGATAAAAGCGTCTAACAAGTGACGTGTGATGTAATATATATAATTTACACAGTGCCTGTAAACCGGAGGAGAACGCTGGGATTTCTCCTCCTACTTGAAAGACTACGGAGGGATAGGATCTGCAAAATTCGTTTATTTTGGGGATTGACTGGATGCTCTGACCGTTCCACTTCCTGCCCGGCGCTATGCAACGCCTCGCGTCGAAAATAAACTTGCATCCTATTTCGAGCGGAGCCCAGCGCCGAGACGCTTCTGGGACGCAGCCCGTCTGGTGGAATCGCACCCTTTGACTAGAGTGGCCGCGATCCGGTGCGTCCGTCACGCGACGCAGACGGACCCGGTGGAATCGAGGGGTAACAGTGCAGTAAAAAGAGCCATTAAATATCTACATGAAACAGACGGTCACATAATTAATGTGAATATTAACGGTGATTAGTGGTGCACTTAAAGCCACTTGTGTTCCTGTTGCACAATATAGCTCAATGCTTTTAATGTTGTTGTTTATTGCCTTTTTAATTATCACATAGAGAGCAGAGGATGGACGACCTTTAGATCAGTGGTTCTCAAATGGGGGTACGCGGACCCCTAGGGGTACGTTGGAGTACTGCAGGGGGTACGTGAAATGTATTATGTTAATGAAAAAAACAAAACATAATTAATGCATTTAAACAAACTACTAATAGTAGATCAACTACTTTCTTCAAAGGTTTACAGAAACTCTGGATACGCTCTCTTTTCCTCTCCCTCTCCTGACAGCCCGTCAGTCTCGTGCAGCTCGCTGAACCTGTAATAAGTGACCTGGCAGTAAAGAATAAATATATTTAAAACTAGTGTAGCTAGTTCCAGAGTAGATAAGCTAGCTAAGTGTGTTAGGTCTGACTCTTAGTGTATTTTGCTCGGCTCAACGGTCCGTCACAGCGGGGAGCTGTGATCAGGCAGAGCTGCGTGTTCTCCGTCAGCAGCTGATCTGATCTCTCTCTCGCGTCCCGTTAGACTTCACTCGCGTTTATGTCCAAATCTATCAGATCTAGCTAGTTCTAGCTAATGATATGACTGCCTGCTTATCAAAGGACCTAAACAATAAGCGTTGCTTGGCAACAGCGTGTGGCTGCAAAATATAGCGCAGCATATGAGGGGTCAAAATCATATGGTCAAAATCGGGGTCAAAATTATATATGGGGTCAAAATCCCATGCTCATAAAATGCTCGTATATCTTTTTATCTTCATTCCCCACGCCCCTAAATAAATAAATATACTAATTTTAGGAAAAGTAACGAAGTTTGAGCAGTGTGGGTTTTATATTAACAGTTACACATATTTCAAAACACAAAGTGTAATAGCTGCAGGTTGCCTCCCTGTCAGCGCTGTGCTGCAGCTCTTTATAGGCTTTTTGTCCCTAACTAATTGTGTTTGCGCTGATCAGGGGGTACGTGGTGGAATATTTTTTTCAAAGTAGGTACATTATTGAAAAAAGTTTGAGAACCACTGCTTTAGATAATCGATGTCTCCATCTCTTTTGTTCAGGTACGCAAAGTGGTGATGGACACAATGAAGAACATTCACCCCATCTACAACATCAAGGTGAGTCCAGACGTCCGGGAGGAACCTGCAGATATTCAGATATGTGATGCATGCCCGATGAAGATATTTTCCATCCTTGTTCTCGATCTCCTGACTGACATAAATCTCTCTGGGTTCGATCGCCAAGGCTGGCTCGACCTGGAGCTGAGGGCATGCATCACAAAATCACTCGATGTGAACATAGACTCCATTTATACTAGTTACAAGATTTTAAATGTATCGTTATCTAACAAAACCCTGAAGCAGCCATTTTGTGTGACTGCTCAAAGACCCTTTACAGTGGTACAAATAAATACACCAAAATGGAGCTAATAAAACAATATTTAGCACGAGACACGGCATTCGTCTCACATTAAAGGCCAGTTTGAAAAGGTGAGTTTTGTTGTAAAAATAACCATCAGTTGGTCGTGTTCCTAGTCTTGGGAATAAGAGTAAGTATATGGCGTTGGAGCGGAGGGCATGAATCACACAACACTAGGGTTGGGTACCGAGAACCGGTTCCAACATTTCGATTCCAACGGCATCATTTAGAAATGTGAATTTCGGTTCCGCTTTTCGATTCCTGAGGAAATGTTTCTCTCCGCTCTCCGTAGCCTACTGCATGACTGCGGCGGGGCGGGAAATGTAGCGTTGTTCCTACACTTCCTACAGCGTAACCTGAGACCAGGGCCGGCCCGTTGCACTGGCGTTATAGATGTTCGCCTGGGGCGCCAGATCTGTGGAGGCGCTGCGCTGACAGCTCTGGGAGGGAAAACAAATGTTTTGACCGTTGGTGCTCATCCTAATTTTCGGCCTTGATGTAACAACATTCATAATTAAGTAAATGTAACACCCTTTTCTTCCCGGTTACACGTTTCATTCGCCCTGTACGATGGGCGCTGCAAGTGATGAAAATGGGGGATGTTGGCTTATCTGGCAACCGCAGCTCACAGCCAAAGGGAGAAAGGGAGGGCGCTGTTGTTATTAGCATCTGGTGCTAGCTGTGCTAACGGAAGAAGAAGATGTTTCTACAATGATGTGGAGGAGAGTCCTCTCCAGTCAGACTGAGGCTGATAACTTCAGCTCAGTGAGGTAAAGGACTCTGAGTGTTTAGATAGTTCACTTTAGTCTAAGTTATCTCAGTGGGTCTCAAACGTTTTGATCACAATTTATGTAAACACATATTTCCAAGGCACTCCTTTATAATGATTGGGATAAAACAGGTTTGAAATCATTCCAATGTATACTATAGGACAGTAAACCAGACATATCGTTTTAAACTGGAGAGATACAAAAATATGCATAGATAAAATAGTAAAATGTATTTGTTGTTGGCTATGGTAGGTTATTGGTTATGCTCACATAAAAAAAATCTGCCACTTCCTCACAGAGCCCCTCCTCCAACACACACGAACGCGCACATGACCAATGAGGGCACGAGATAAGTTTGTGCACAGACAGTGGCGGAGCTGGGGGGTGGCCGTGGTCACCCTATTGGCCACCCCAAACACCCTCGCCGCTGCAGTGGAAACGCGCCATTAAATCCTTCATCCGGTTAAACATTGTTAATAAAAATACCAATTGAATAGCATTAAAGTTCTAGAAAGGATGGTTTGCGGACAAAAACTACTTTTAGTGCTGGGGGTAAACAATTATTTCGAAAACGACTAATCTAACGATTATTTTTCTGTTGTTCAATTCATAAAAAACGTAATGTAAAAAAAACGTAATGTAAAAAAAAAAATGTTCACGACACTGTGTCTCAGGGGATCTTAATATTTAAGAACCTATTAATGTGTTATACCAGATTAACGGGAATAATCTCAGCTAATTGCCGATACAAACTATTTTTACCAAAACAAAACACAAGTCTCATAAGAAGCATCTAAATGACCCCTGAGCGAAAAATGGACATTGGCACAGAACTCAAGATAAAAGTACCCTTATTACTTATCGTAGCTGCACATACAAGACATCCGATTAAAGATGAGACTCCACAGATTATGTAGGTATATAGTATCATCACCGAGCGATCCGGACTCGCGACAGGGGAAGCAAATACAGTCATCACAACACGTACCTTTACAGAGCTTCTAGGGAGATCGTCTCACCGCCGTAGCTGTCAATCTGATCAAAAGACGTGTTCAATGGCATTAAAACGAGAAAAAACGCGGGTGAATCGGTTAATCCATAGGTTTTTAACGTCTATGTATAAAAAAATGATTGAATTTATAATCCATAATTCCATTTTCATGTAAAAAGAGCAAATGCTAGCTGCTAATGGTAGCCACCACAGCTAGAACTGCTTGTTGCTGTGGGTGACCCACGTGTGTGTAGCGACGCGTCGACGCGGAAATATGTCGTCGACGATATTTTGAAGTCGACGCGTCGCTACAGCACTACTTTTCTTCCATTCCTGTATTTTATTGTATCACAATATGAGTTTTTTCCAATATCGTGCATCCCTAGTTCTAAATACAGTGTGTGTGTATATATATATGGCTGATGTATAAAGTATGTAATTAACAGACGGGACATTCGTGTTGTGTTTCTGCTGCGTTTACAACACTAAGCCGTATGTACTGCTTCAACATGACTGACTTTTACCCCCTTTCCATTTTTCTGCGAGCCTGCAGACTCTGATGATCAAACGCGAGCTGTCCAAAGACACCGACCTGCGCTCTCAGAGTTGGGAACGTTTCCTGCCCAAATTCCGCCACAAAAACCTGGCCAAGCGCCGGGAACCCAAGAAGAAGAGCGTGAAGAAACAATACACGCCGTTCCCCCCCGCGCAGCCCGAGAACGCGGTGAGGAGGCGCTGCTCTGATGACGTGTTTACACATTTCAGGGGGAAATATGCAGTTATAATGTTTCTATTATTACATGGCTTATCACACGTATGCTCATGTGTGTCGGGACAAGAACCACACGGTTATTATTTAGAAATACATGTACAAAGCTACATTAAGGCAGCTAGCTTATTATAGCTATTTATTCATATTGTTGTTTAGTATATCTCTTCAATCAAGCGCTTTATTAATCCAAGCGGTAGCAGTAGTTGTTGTAGTATTAGCGGTAGTAGTATTTGTTGTAGTATTAGCGGTAGTAGTATTTGTTGTAGTATTAGCGGTAGTAGTATTTGTTGTAGTATTAGCGGTAGTAGTATTTGTTGTAGTATTAGTGGTAGTAGTAGTAGTAGTATTGGTGGTTGTTCTTGTAGTAATAGTAGCAGTAGTGATGGTAGTTGTATTAGTTGTTGTTGTATTAGTAGTAGTGATGGTAATGGTAGTTGTATTAGTTGTAGTAGTAGTAGTAGTAGTGGTGGTGATGGTAGTGGTAGTTGTATTAGTTGTTGTGGTATTTGTTGTAGTAGTAGTGGTAGCAGTAGTAGTAGTGGTGGTGATGGTAGTGGTAGTTGTATTAGTTGTTGTGGTATTTGTTGTAGTAGTAGTAGCAGTAGTAGTAGTAGTGGTGGTTGTAGTAGTAGTGATGGTAGTTGTATTAGTTGTAGTAATAGTAGTAGTAGTGGTGGTGATGGTAGTGGTAGTTGTATTAGTTGTTGTGGTATTTGTTGTAGCAGTAGTAGTAGTGGTAGTGGTGGTGGTAGTGGTAGTTGTATTAGTTGTAGTAGTAGTGATGGTAGTTGTATTAGTGGTAGTTGTAGTAGTAGTAGTGGTGGTAGTGGTATTAGTGGTAGTTGTAGTAGTAGTGGTGGTAGTGGTAGTTGTATTAGTTGTTGTGGTATTTGTTGTCGTCGCAGTAGTAGTAGTAGTGGTGTAGTAGTAGTGGTGTAGTAGTAGTGGTGGTTGTAGTCGTGGTGGTGATGGTAGTTGTATTAGTTGTAGTCTCAGTAGTGGTGGTGGCAGTCGTATTCGTGGTAGTCGTCGTGGTGGTGGTCGTGGTCGTTTGTCTTCGTTTGGTGGTGGTTGTCGTCGTGGTGGTTGTTGTCGTCGTCGTCGTCGTGTGGTGGTGATGGTCGTTGTGGTAGTTGTTGTGGTCTTTGTTGTCGTCGTCGTGGTGGTGGTTGTCGTAGTGGTGGTAGTGGTAGTTGTATTAGTTGTAGTATCAGTAGTGGTGGTGGCAGTAGTATTAGTGGTAGTTGTAGTGGTAGTGGTGGTAGTTGTATTAGTTGTTGTGGTATTTGTTGTCGTGGTGGTTGTCGTCGTCGTGGTGGTTGTTGTCGTCGTCGTCGTAGTCGTCGTGGTCGTTGTGGTCGTTGTTTGTTGTAGTGGTGTCGTAGTAGTGGTTGTTGTAGTAGTAGTAGTAGGTGTGTTGTTTGTTGTGTAGTAGTAGTGGTGGTGGCAGTAGTATTAGTGGGTAGTTGTAGTGGTGGTAGTTTGTAGTTAGTTTTTGTGGTATGTGTTGTAGCAGTAGTAGTAGTAGTAGTGGTGTTGTAGTAGTAGTGTGATGGTAGTTGTATTAGTTGTAGTAGTAGTGATGGTAGTTGTATTAGTAGTAGTAGTGGTGGTGATGGTAGTTGCAGTAGTGGTATCACTCGTGATTAATTAAAATGACATGTTATAAATAACTACATAAAATGCCGGCATTGTAACGATCTTCTGGATCTTACTTTATATAAGACGTGAAAAAGAGGAGCGTTCTCCTCGTTTAAACCCTGATATTGAGACTCTTTACTTTAACATTGATTTCCTGCAGGTGGACAAGGAGCTGGCCACCGGAGAGTTCTTCCTGCGTGAAAGTGTGAAGAAGAGGAAGAAGATGGAGGAGGTCAAGGTGAGTGGATTCACCTCCGGCCGGTGGAGGAGCTTCTCAATTAGCGTGAGGTAGTTAAACAATCCTGACCGGACTGTCTTTATCTCCCTCTCTCAGGTGAAACAGGCCGAGGCGCTGACCAAGAAGCAGGAAGAGCGTAACAAGGCTTTCATTCCTCCGAAAGAGAAGCCCTTGATGAAGAAATCAGCTAAAGGTAGGAACACATCTTATTGCATCCAGACATCAGGATGAGGTCGTCCTTACCACCCCGTCTCTAGACGTTTTTAAAGAGGTGCTATTCTGCTTGGTGTGGGTTTCCCTTCCTGTAGTGTTATATAGGTTTTAGTGCATGTAAATGGTCTGTAAAGGCTAAATCCACCACTATACAACTCTCACTCAGAGACATGGAGAAGAGGGGACACATGCTGATGTAGAAGAGACATGAAGAAGAGGGGACACATGTTGATGTAGAAGAGACATGAAGAAGAGGGGACACATCTAACCTCTCCTTTGTTTTGCCACAGTTTCTACGGAAGGCAAGCTGGACATCGAGGCCTTAAAGGAGAAAGTGAAAAAAGCCAAAACCAAGAGGCTGGGGGCTCCACCGGTGAACCCGGCGCCCCCCCCCCCCCAGTGGCAACATGAACAAAAAGCAAAGGAGCAAAACAAAAAAGAAACGCTAACCGCACACTCACACAGCAAGGAGTCACAACGTGTGTGTGTGTGTTTGGATCAATGGACGTTTCTGAACGACTCTAAATACCGAGAAATATTTCGAGCTACTTTTGTAATAAGGATTTCCTGTTCGTATTACTGATCGAGAATAATTCTCAGTCGAAGAGAGAGACGTGTGAGGGCAAACATTTCCTTTGTTTCTTTCTCATACACTTCCTGGTTTTGTATAGGTGTAAAAAACGTACTGCTTTACTTCCCTGCGTGTGTCCCGGCAGATTGAAACGTAAAAATAAAGACATGTTTTTAATCAGAATCGGGTTTATTGTTGGTACGTTTATACTTTTATATATACAGTCTGTGGTTTACACATCCAAGGGATTTGCTTTGGTGGTGCGAACATAAGGAAGTCATAAATATCACGATTATACAAATTCCTTCAGCTCGATCCACCGACATTACAGTGAGGAGTTATTGGCTGAGGGGGGACACATGTTGATGTAAAAGAGACATGAAGAAGAGGGGACACATGTTGATGTAAAAGAGACATGAAGAAGAGGGGACACATGGTGATGTAGAAGAGACATGGAGAAGAGGGGACACATGGTGATGTAAAAGAGACATGAAGAAGAGGGGACACATGTTTGATGTAGAAGAGACATGAAGAAGAGGGGACACATGTTGATGTAGAAGAGACATGAAGAAGAGGGGACACATGTTGATGTAGAAGAGACATGAAGAAGAGGGGACACATGTTGATGTAGAAGAGACATGAAGAAGAGGGGACACATGTTGATGTAGGAGAGACATGGAGAAGAGGGGACACATGTTGATGTAGAAGAGGGGACACATGTTGATGTAGAAGAGACATGAAGAAGAGGGGACACATGGTGATGTAGAAGAAACATGAAGAAGAGGGGACACATGTTGATGGAGAAGAGACATGAAGAAGAGGGGACATATGTTGATGTAGAAGAGACATGAAGAAGAGGGGACATATGTTGATGAAGAAGAGGGGACACATGTTGATGTAGAAGAGACATGAAGAAGAGGGGACATGGTGATGTTTCCCTCCAAAACATGGAGTCTGATGGATGAAATCTATGGCAAGCAGTGTCCCTTTTTAAAGAGGTAAGCAGGTTAAATGCATTCACAATTATATCACACGTCTTAAAAGCTTGAATATAGAAAAACACGGTGTCAATTAGCTCCATCTTCACCTAAGTCAAGGGTGTCTAACTTATTTCAATGACCCTGTACCGCCACATTTGATCTAAAGTGGCCGCATAAGCAGTAACATCATAGCATGAAAACCTATAAATAACAACTAAATAAGTGCAATTTCAACAGTTTAATACCTCAGATTATCATTTACTCACAGTGTATCTACAACATGTACCGTACTTTTCGGACTATAAGGCATATAAGCCGCAGCAGCTAAATTGTCCGTCTGTCTTGCTCTCGTTCTGTCTCTCGGTTCCACTTTTACTTTGGCGCGCTACCTGTCTCGCTCTTTTCCGTGGCGGGCGCGGACCGGTCCTAGAGCCCATAGCGTTGAAGGTGGTTAATTTTACCTGTAAAATCCATAGATGTAGGAGGTTCCCTAGTGGCCGCTAGCTGTACAAAAAAAAATGGGGGAAAAAGTCGCGGCTTACGGCCCGTCTACACTACAGCGTCGAAAGCTCCAAGCAGCTCCAAGCTGCCCATTCACTTTCAATGGGGCGACGTCACGTAGCCGCGCTTTTTCGCCGAACTGAATTGTGGGTAGCAGAGCGAGGCGTCTCAGGCGACCAGAAGTTGAACATTGTTCAACTTCTGGTCGCCTGGACGCCGGAGTAGCCAGCGCCAGCCAATCAAATCCCGTTTCCCAAAATCTGACAGCTGAAGCGCCAGCCAATCAAACCGCGTCTAAGCTGGGAGAGATATCCCGCCGTTCATTTCTATATTTCAAAAAAAGTCGGAGGAGAAACTAACTATCACCGTAGCAATCACCCGGTTTTGTATGACCAGACCCTCTTCACCTACCGGGACACAAACCGGAGGAACCAGCATGGAGGGAGGTGGCAGAGGCAGTGGGGGGAACTGGTAGGTTTTCGCCTGTTTGGGGAGTTTATATATATATTGCTCGCATAAAATCCCCGGGGGTTTTTGCTTTGTATGTCGGGGGCGGGAGATTCATGTGATTGGTTGTTGGTCGTGTTGCTTGAATAAAATCCCCAAGCTCCAGACACGCCCAGCTCCAAGCTATTTTTGGAGCTGTAGTGTGGACGCTGCGTTACGGCCCGTCTACACTACAGCGTCGAAAGCTCCAAGCAGCTCCAAGCTGCCCATTCATTTTCAATGGGGTGACGTCACGTAGCCGCGCTTTTCGCCGAACTGAATTGTGGGTAGCCGAGCGAGGCGTCTCAGGCGACCCAGGCGACCAGAAGTTGAACATTGTTCAACTTCTGGTCGCCTGGACGCCGGAGTAGCCAGCGCCAGCCAATCAAATCCCGTTTCCCAAAATCTGACAGCTGAAGCACTAGCCAATCAAACCGCGTCTAAGCTGGGAGAGATATCCCGCCGTTCATTTCTATATTTCAAAAAAAGTCGGAGGAGAAACTAACTATCGCCGTAGCGAATCACCCGGTTTTGTATGACCAGACCCTCTTCACCTCCCGGGATACAAACCGGAGGAACCAGGCATGGAGGGAGGAGGCAGAGACAGTGGGGGAAACTGGTAGGTTTTCGCCTGTTTGGGGAGTTTATATATATATTGCTCGCATAAAATCCCCGGGGTTTTTTGCTTTGTATGTCGGGGGCGGGAGATTCATGTGATTGGTTGTTGGCCGTGTTGCTTGAATAAAATCCCCAAGCTCCAGACACGCCCAGCTCCAAGCTATTTTTGGAGCTGTAGTGTGGACGCTCCGTTATAGTCCGAAAAGTACGGTAGTCATCGATATCTGGAACTGAACACGAAATAGTATTTAACTTTATGATCAAAACAACTGAAGATCTAGAACTTATTTTACATTCATTTCCACATCTGTGTATCAATCCTGAACCATGCAAACTTAAGTGGGAACTGTTGGGGAAGAAGGGGTAGATATCCCACCTTTTCAGAGGTGTAAAGTAACTAAGTAGATTTACTCAAGTACTGTACTTAAGTAAAATGTTTAGGTACTTTTAGTTGGGTATTTCCATTGTATGCTACTTTGTACTTTTACTCCACTACATGTATTTAAAACCTTTAGTGACTTCACAGATGTGGATGAATGATGTGAAATCTAATCAAGTGTTAAATCAGACTTCAGTTCCACCTGGAGTAAATCCACCAGCTACCCTGCAGTCTACAAAGTACTTCAGACTAGCTGCACCTTCACCAGCTTTGAGAACACTTCATTATCAATCATTATAAAACATATCATATATATTATTCTGAAATGGAACAATCTGCACAACGACTACTTTTACTGTCGCTACTTTCACTATATTTAGATGATAATACTTTTCTACTTTCACTTGAGGAACATTTTGAATGCAGGACTTTTACTGTAACAGAGTATTCCTACACTCTGGTACTTCTACTTTTACTCAAGCACAAGATCTGAGTACTTCTACTTTTACTCAAGTACAAGATCTGAGTACTTCTACTTTTACTCAAGTACACGATCTGAGTACCACCTTTTTACACTTTGCAAAGTAACCGCCGTACATTTGACACCCCGATCTGAGCCCTTTAATAAATAAGACCATGAACACCACAGTGGTTTTACTCGTAGAAGAAGACATTTGGATAGAAGTGGTGCACAGCGAATGCAGCGATGAAGGTGAAGACGAGAGCAAGAGGGCGGACGATTAAAACGGGAACGCCGTCGCCGTTAGAAATAGCCGGATCCCAATCTGGGGTCCATCTGTAACCTGAGAGCACACATTAAACATGATTATTATTAATCAATAAAACAGACAATGGAGACACGTGAAATGGGACATCCTAATGAGCTATAGGAAGCTTCAGAAGAGGGGCCAGAAATACACAACGATATAGCGGTCCAGACATCGACATCAAACGGCGACACATATTCAGTGTGCAGTTCCTTTGCCATTAGGGCTGGGATATAGATACTTTCCAAGGTTTGACATCATGAATTGTGCTACTTTTAAAGCAAGCAACGACTCTCAACACTCGGATGAAAGGGAGCTGAATACTTTTCAATAATCAAAACATCTTTAGAGTATGATCACAACCAATAACAAATCATTTAAACTTGTTTATTCTTATCGTATGTTACCTATAGTATTCTTATCTTCTTATTTATGCATATTTTACTAATCACTCCTCTTTCAAACAGTTTTTTCTTTTTTTACTGTCCTATAGTAGCCTACACATTGGAATGATTTCTTTATTGTTTACAACACATTACATAGATAAAGGTGTGCTCCTCCGTGGCGATGATGGCTTGCGTTAAAAAAACAAAACATATTTGTAAAGTGAGGGCTTGCGAGATACCGGTAGCTCGTGATCGACGTGTTGGAGACCCCTGCTCTAATGGGTCCGACTAGAATGACAAATATCGTTACTTCCGCCTATTCCGTCAGCCAATAAATCGTTTTTTTTTTTCATTTTTAGGGGGGCCACAGGGGGGGTCCAAAGTCAGTGTTAGGGGGGCACTGGCCCCCCCTAGAACCGCCCCTGGATGTGGCCATGTAATAAGCGGGATAATGTGCAGCAAGTGTGCAGGTGTGCATCACATGAGAAGCCCCGCCTTACATTTTCCGCCACAGATTTGGGGAAATTGGTCCGTGCGCAAAGCATTGTGGGGATTTTAAGACCGCGGAGTCTACACATGTGCAGCCTCGAAATTTCTCCAAACGAAGTACGCCGGGCTCGGTAGAATTCCAAGTATGCTGGACATTGGATTCGAACAGTACTTCTTCGACGGCACTCGATTACGTAGTATGCTTGAAATAGTGGCTCTGGAGCATCCTTCCTCGACATTGAGAAACACCCACAGTTTTCCGAATGCCAGGAAGTATTCTTGCCTCGCTTCTGAAGCAAGTGACTCGGAAGACATGTGCTACCGAGCAAGCGTACTCGACATTGAGAAACACCCCAGGTATATACATTCACTCCGTATATACTATAAAAAGGTACACATGTGTTGGTGATCTGTTACTAAAACCTAATTCAAAAGGAGAATATTAAGTACTTTTTGCATCACTAAACGACGTGGATACA
>NW_027262175.1:0-39557 GCF_902827115.2 Pseudochaenichthys georgianus | reverse complement strand
ACACAACACCACACACACACACACACACACACACACACACACACACACACACACACACACACACACACACACACACTCTCTCTCCACCTGGACAGACCGGACTCCTCTCGCTGTGTTCATGCCCAGCCTCACCCTGTGGAAACACCTATCAGTTCCACATGTGATGATGAATGGAAGGCTGTTCTGCTGACACACACATTTTAACACTGTAATCCTGAAGCCCTGACGATTACCTCCGACACAGAGACTCTGGCAGGCTTTCAGGTGGTAGGTTTCAGTGAGGCTGGGTAAACCCGGCTGTATTGAACAGGTATAAGGCACTAATCCACCAGCTGTTTTTATTCTATTTTGAGAGTAATCCCTTGTTCTGTAGAAACTGCCGTTGCATCAATTGCAGTTTTCTTGGCTTATTCCGATTTTCTTTTTTTCTAAGAACTGTTAATGACGGCATAGATGAGAGGAACGCATTTCCACTCCATTTCCGGGCAAAAAGTACGGCTCCGCCCACTTTTGGGGGAAAACAAAGCTGTCATTTGAACGGCGATCAATACAAATTCTGAAGTTTTTGCCAATCCGATCAGAAATGTAAGATTTGAATGGATTTGTGGATCTTCAAAGAGCCCGATGGCCAGACAGGCAAACAATTACATTAAGTCATTGGAAATCGACGATGGGGCTCGACATATGGTTAAATATAGCAGTAGCCGATCGATGTCCACAGATGAGAGTAACATCTATGTCACTGTATGGCCCCGCCCACTTTTGGGGGAAACCAACGCTGTCATTTGAACGGCGATCGAGCCTGAAGCCACAGAGCTCTTCTGTTACCGTCCTTTCTTCTTAGAGGAAGTCCAGAAACACTGAACTCTGGATTGTTTTAATGTTTGAGGAGCAATAAACGACTCCGCAGCTTTTTGGCATGATACAACTATTATTTTCTGCCTCGCTCATGAGAGCTGGCGAAAATTACAGCCTCGCCTACTGATTTTAATTTAACCATATATCGAGCCCCATCGTCAACTTCCAATGATTGAATGTAACTGTCTGCTTGTCGGGGCATCGTAACCGGGCTCTTTGAAGATCAGACAATCCACGGTGTTCTTACATTTCTGATCGGATTGGCAAAAACGTCAGAATTTCTATTGACCGCCGTTCAACTGACAGCGTTGTTTTCCCCCAAAAGTGGGCGGGGCCGTAATGTTTGCCCGGAAGTGACGTAGGTGTTACTCTCATCTATACACAAACACGGAAAACAGAATTATATTTGAATAGATAAAATAACATTGACTATTCAATTACTGAAATCACTGAAGTGACACTGACCTTAATCTCAATTCTCAAAAGCAGTTGCACACACACACACACACACACACACACACACACACACACACACACACACACACACACACACACACACACACACACACACACACACACACACACACTCACATCTAATGGATGTAACTTGTCTCTACATGAGGCTGTGACGTTATATGTGCAGGATAGCCATTATTCAACACACCAACTGTTAAACGGTATTTATCGTGCATATGCGACGGATTCAGTGTGAAGAGAGCATCTGATCCACGCTCGCTTGCTAGAACATCACGGTGTTACAGTTGGATAAGTTAGACCGGTAAAAACAACTAAATACATATTCTATTAATCCCACAGCGTTAAGCAGTGAAATAGGATCAAGCTCATGGATACATATATCCCCTAATTGCAGGCGCCGTTTTAATCCATCATTCACTCCCATATGTCGAAAACGTTACACAGCAGTAGGTACCCTGACCCATTGACCCTGGCTGAGCTGTAAACTAGTAAAATATTATATAACATCCTTACTTTCGCTACTAGGAAACATATATTACTACAGAGGAGTCGAGGTATTGTTGTGGTTCTTGGTATCTTACACATTTTCTACATGACTAGGTCTTTAAAGTCTTAACTTCAATCTTCATGGGGCTGATCTATTGGCTATTATTGTCAAATATACCTCCTGAACTCCATTTGTGTTATCTGTCTCTCTGTCTATAGTCGTCATGTATAGAGCGCCGCAGTGACGAGTCCTAAAACCCGGAAGTGAGTTAGCATTTCACCACTTCCTGTTCCCTCGTCTCAGAGCCAATGGGATCTCTCCGTAGGGTTGAGGAGAATAGCTGGAACTAAGGTCTGTGGTTGAGACACATTGAAGAGACGGATCACGTTTTGTTCTACGACATTAAATCCATCAGCAGTGACCCCGCTGGTGACTTCTGAAGAGTGGACGTGTCTGAAAAACGATGGTTGTTACCAAGTGGCTGAATAGGACTACAGAAGTTGTCGAGGCCGTTGTACGTCATTACGCCGAACACGTAAACACTCGAATGGCGCGTTTCCACTGCAGGCCTCGCTCGGTTTGGCTAGGCCTTATTAGGCCCGGCTCACTTTAATGCTGCGCTTCCATTACAGTTTAGGAACTGGGGCAGTTACTATAGTAACGCAGTGTAGGCAGAGCCGTGACGTCATCTTCAATGAGAG
Organism: Pseudochaenichthys georgianus; assembly: GCF_902827115.2. Taxonomy (NCBI): domain Eukaryota; kingdom Metazoa; phylum Chordata; class Actinopteri; order Perciformes; family Channichthyidae; genus Pseudochaenichthys; species Pseudochaenichthys georgianus. The sequence goes on along the minus strand of NW_027262175.1, from coordinate 37,034 downwards.
CCCCAGAAAAACAACACAGCCGTTAGCTCTTAGCACTCAGAGCTCCTCATATCTGTTCAGAAACTAGACAAAAGTTAAACAAGTACAAACCACAGACTGCCTGTGTCATGGTGAGTACAGTCGCTGGTTTATTTATGTCTGTAGGCCGTTGTTGTGAGTGTGGACGGTCGGAGCATATAACGTTCGATCTCCATTCAGAAAACACGCATTTTAAAGGTTTTTCGCCTGCCGTCTGTCTGCAGACTTGTCAAAGCATTAATTCATGGTTTTTACTAACCGGTATCAGTGTGTTGTTACTTCGGCATCACTTTGAAACGTGTATTACAATTAAATCACGGTCAAATATGTTCATCTTGTTGTAGTTGTAGCCCCCTTGCCAGCGATTCTCTCTCTCGTTTAGCATACTCAGCCCGACTCAGCCTGGTTGTTCCTGGCCCTAGAACCACGATTTAGTCGGGCCAGAAAAAAGTGAAGAAGTAGCCCCGGGCCGAAACTAGGCCAAGTGGAAACGCAACCAAAACGGGCCCCGCACGGCTCGGCACGCTTAAAGCGAGCGACCCGCTGCAGTGGAAACGCGCCATAAGTTTGTTAGCCCTGTTCTGCTTGAAAGCAAGTCCTTCCCTCGTGCAAGCTGTTCAAACAAACACTTCAACTTGTTCCATTTAGAATCTGTATGTTTGAATATGGATCTTAAGTTGGCGTGACGTTGAAGCGGCGACCCTGCTGTAGTTCGTTGATAGCATAACGTTAGCATTTTGCTTCTGGCGACTAGACTTATGCTTCGAAAATTATGAAAGTAGGATAGACGTGGAGATGATCCGGCTGAACAAAACGTGATCCGTCTCTTAAATGTGTTTCAACCACAGACCTGATTTCCAGCTATTTTCCAAAACCCTATGGAGAAATTGGCGTTTTTGTCGAAGGAACCGGAAGGAGTTCACTTCCGGTTTTAGGACGCGTCACTGCGGCGCTCTATAAGTTCTGGTATTACTGAGTTCGTACAAATTAAGAAAAATGAAGGATTGTCTCCCAAAAGTCATTTGTTCTGCATCTCTTCTAATGTCCCTCTCTTGAATGTCTCTTACAGATCCTCTCAGTCCTCCAGACAGCGGACCAGACTCCTCCATCAGCCCCCCCCACCCTCCCAATGTCCAGAAGCCCCCCCTGCCTCCCAGCATGCAACACTCCCAGTCTCCCGGCATGCCCCCCCACTCCCAGAGCACAGGCTGCCTCCAGCCGCCGGTCCTCAGCCCAAACGCCCAGGTGCAGGTGAACGTTCACGGGCTCTCACACAGCCACAGCATGCCCCCCCCCTACAAGATGGCCCCCGAGGACCACAACAAGGAGGACGTCATCTTCTTCTAGAATCCACTCTGCTGGAAAACCACAAAATCAAAAGAGAAAACAATCGTGTGTCCCAAGGATGTGATTAACGGTACGTTTAGTCTCGTGCTAACGGAGAGCAACTAAGACTTTTTATTGAAGACTCTTTTAACACTGCGCTTTGTTTTGAAACGCCACTGCTCGTCTTATTTAATTTGTAGTTTAATTTCTGAACTAAAGAAGAAGGAAATGGAGGAAAACAAAAGCTTCTTGTGAGACAACGTTTTAATGAAGTTGATCAGATCCAAAGACATTAGCAGCCGGAGCTGAGCGGCGTTGACTGAAAGGAACAACGTGAAGGGAGAACTGGTTTCAGGTTTGGTCGTGAAGCGTGAGACGAGCTTCAGCCCTCAAGAAACGCTTCTGCTCCACGGTTCATTTGCACACTGCACATACTCCATTCCTGACTAATGAATGACATGTTTGGATTTAATGTGAAATGTTTGGGCGTCCAAATTGTGAAGATTCATTTCGATTTGTAGTTATTGTTAAAAAAGCTGACGACGGAAGGCTGATCGAGTGTTTTTACGGCTGTTGTGTAATAATCTTCAGTTCCATTCAGTTTCTTAACTAACTCGGGGACGCCTTTATCATGTCGGTGCAGATTGATTATGTGCCGCAAAAGGGAGAGTTTAATGTTCAACGCAAAGCTTTTCTTGAATTTCTTAGACGAAGCTCTGATGAAAAAATAGGTTTTATTATGTGGTTCTTATCCCTGTGTTAATAATGTCTCGAAACAACATTTTACAAGTACATACACTGAACATTAAATGCTGTTTCTCCCACTATGGCTTTGAGCTTTAACAGCATGCTCATTGGTCAAAAAGAACATGTCTTAATACAGCGATTAGGAAATACAAATCTGTAAATTTGAATACATTTTTAAAGGTGCTTTTGAGCTGCTATTGTCCCATAGACGTCCAGGAATTAACTGCACTGTGAAGACATTAAAAAAGGCCTCGCTGAGTTCGGTGTATTTCACAAAATAAACTCCTCTTAGTCCCATCCGTCATGTCTGGAAGCAGTTTACTCTACAATCCATGACATTTCATGTTTTAAGAATGAAATTAACAGAAACTTCCGTGTGACAGACAAAAAAATGTAGAAATTCACTGATAATATAAAGAAAACACATCATCGACGAACATAAAGTTATGATTTTGCACAATCCAGTGGGATAGATGTGTTCTTCCCCTCGGAGAACAGACACGTTGAGACGGACGTGTCGGACAAGTCGCGTTGGTCTTAAGACTTGAAGTGGCTTCATAATAATAATAATATGTAATCTTCCTCTTTACCCACGAGTGCACAAACGCAGAATTGGTCCAATTTTTAAAGTGACTAAATTCTGTCCTAAAGTCAGGAAAAGTAATGTTTCCGGAAGCTGGACTTTTTGCTGCATGACACGGTACATTCGTCAGGACCGGTGATTCTTTCTTTTCATTTCAAGATGTCTGTTTTATTGATTCCTGGTGACGTTTCATGAGCCAGGTTTTAGATCTCCGCGCCCGACAGAAAAGCCAAACTATGACCAGGTCTTCATCTCGATTTCAGAAGGAATATGCAATGCCCATCTTCACAGTCGACAGATTCATGTGTTTTGAAAGCTGTCGGGGAAAGTCCCTGAAGCTGTGATTGCTCGCTGGAGTGTTTCTGTATATGTTGTACATTGTTGTACATAGTGTTTGTGATATGTTGCCCTCTCACACCCTCTTATGTTTTGACATTTGACTTGTATTAAGATGTCAGCCAAAAGTCTGTTTGTGCACATCTGTATACACACTTCACTCTGTCGCGTCTGTCCGGTACCGTCTGTCCGGCTTGGTGGCCCTCGGTTGAATGAAAACACAATCGGTCGTTGCTGTTGTTCCGATGAGCTGAACGTGAAGCTATGTCGTGTGTTGAAGAAGTCGTAGCGTTGAGGCAGAGTCCGTCGTCTTTGTCCTGCGAGTTTTCAAACATAGCGTAGCGTCGTAAAAACAAAACCATCCGCGTGTTTCAGTCGGTGAAACCAAAGACACACTCGGCTGTTCCCCGTCTGTAAAAATATCCTCCAGGCAGGGAGTGTCCGTAACAAGTGTGTTTACAGCGCATTGTAGTCCTGCTCATGTCCGGATTTAGGTCTAATTATTGGGTTTATATATTTGTTTTTACGTCCTCACGTACAGATCACAAACATCTCTTCAGTCGTGAGTTTGTCATGCTTTGTTTCATGAAGAAACACAGGATTTAAAGTGGTGCTTTTGCACGAATCTCTGCGGTGAAACTCAGTTTAAATAAACCACTGAATTTAGAGCAAACAACACAAGCTATACATCACAAGTGATCTTGAGTTGTCCCAGTATGGCAGTGATTCAGCTGTGGAAGATATTGTATTCACAGGGGTGTCAAACTCGAGGCCCGGGGGCCAAATCCGGCCCGTGACTTCATTTTCTGTGGCCCCACAACATACGGTTACATGCCTATTTACAAAAGCGTTGCCCGTAAACTACATGTCCCACAATGCATCTCAAATTTAACGTTTTTTCTTCAAAAATATGCCTTTTATCTTAGAATTTGACTTCTTTTTCAAAATGTCACTTTTTCCCCCGAAATGTCGCCTTTTTTTTCTTCAGAATTTGGCTTTTCTTTTTAAAACATTTTGTGACATCCTCACTGAAGAGACTTGCTATTATTTCCCCTAGACTTCTGCTTTCAGACGTAGTTAATTATGAAGTTATTACCCTATCTGATAATAATGCAGAGGCAATAACATTATTTTATATATATTAAATATCTATATAGTCTTAAAGTTACAACCGGCCCTTTGAGTGCAGCCATAATGCTGATGTGGCCCGTGATGAAATTGAGTTCGACACCCCTCACCAACAATGTAATATCAATGTGCTTGTGAACATACTTGCTGGTTCTCATTCATAAAAGAACGTACATATCTTTCCAGACTTCAACAACACAACTTTCTATCTTTTAATTCCGGGAGTTTTCCACCCTGTCACACTTTCTTCATCGGCGTAGTGAAGCCAATTCTTAACTTAAAGGCTGGCGCGTACAAGAAGTCAGTTGTAAATCATTGCAGCTGCAGATAAGTTGCAAGCAAAATATTTTTTTTTTATCAAACGACTATTTCCAATGATACAAATGACCTTTCATGCTTGACTTTTCCAAGATATCCAATGTCGGTCCATTTGTCGTGTGTGTTAGGTGTGTTGAATCCTGAATGGAGGATATAGGCAGCAGGAAAATTGGTGTAAGAGCCCTTTAGTTCTGCTCCAGGTACGAGACTGTTAGTAAACCTCAACATGAGGCGGTGCTGCCTTTTTAAAGCCGATCAACTCGAGTCTTAAATGTTCTTTTGCTGAAGCCGTTTTCAAGCTTGGAAGCCAGTCAGTCACATCACTGTGTGTGTGTGTGTGTGTGTGTGTGTGTGTGTGTGTGTGTGTGTGTGTGTGTGTGTGTGTGTGTGTGTGTGTGTGTGTGTGTGTGTGTGTGTGTGTGTGTGTGTGTGTGTGTGTGTGTGTGTGTGTGTGTGTGTGTGTGTGTGTGTGTGTGTGTGTGTGTGTGTGTGTGTGTGTGTGTGTGTGTGTGTGTGTGTGTGTGTGTGTGTGTGTGTGTGTGTGTGTGTGTGTGTGTGTGTGTGTGTGTGTGTGTGTGTGTGTGTGTGTGTGTGTGTGTGTGTGTGTGTGTGTGTGTGTGTGTGTGTGTGTGTGTGTGTGTGACTTGTTTCCAGTTATATTCACGCACATATTGGACCTGTAATGTGTAAATAATCGTGAACATATTTGATTTCCTCTGCCAATTTTACACCAGTCACTTTGGATAGTAGCGTACTTGAAGGGGAAAATGAATGTTTGTTGTTATTATTATTGTCTGTGAACTTTTATTTACCAATATTTGTCTAATGACGTTTGTAGCACACATCAGAACTGATTTTCAAACTGTTTTATTTGATTCACTGTGAGACGTTAGAGCGACCTGTGGACACAAACTGCTGCCTTAGAGAGTTTAGTCATATTAAAAAAAGTCTTGAAATTAATTTGCTGTCTGTCGTTTTTGGGGGGTTTTCCTTTTCCTCAATGTTGTATGATATAGGTTGTTGTGCATGTAAATGGTCTGAAAGGCTAACCCCCCCCCCCCCTGCCTGAAACACCTCCATTGGACTCCTTTGTTTATTTCCTGAACATAGTGACATCACTACATAACACTCGCTCCACTATTGGCTAGCGCTCCAACACATTGTACGTGATAGGCTAAGGTTTGGGACATCTCTACGCGGTTGACCAATCACAACAGAGCTGGCCAGCTAACCAATCGGAGCAGACTGGGCTCTGGTTTCAGACAGAGGGTGAAAAGAGGTGCTGCAGTATGAGAAAAATAAAGAGCTTTTTGAACATTAAAGCATGGAGACATGTAGAGACACTACATGCTAAAACTGAAAATAAGCACAATAGGGACCCTTTAAATCACATAGTTTGGTTTGCTGCATATTTGTATCATTACTGTTTAGGCGATAATGATTCCCGTCCAAGTAAATTTGTATTTACAAGGATTTATTCTCAGCCGCATGTAACATATAATTCAGCCTCATTATTCAGATTTCTATTCACTGCTTGTCAAAAATCCTCCTGACCGCCCAATTAGCCAGCAGCCATTTCTCCGAGTCTAGGAGGTGCCGGGACAGAGCTGACCCTGTGTTTAGACACCCTAATAACAGTCTATTCCCAGACAAAGCCCTATTTTCAGGTGCTGCGGGTGAGGCTGTTTAATCCCTCTATAGCCCGTCCTGTCTGTCCCTGCGTTGTTGTCATTCTGGCTGGGAAGACGCTACAGTAGCGGCCAGTTTGTATTCTGCTGTCATTAGTGGCTTTCTTCTGTCTCCTCTCAACAATTATTTTTCCAGGCTGCTTCCCCCGTGGAAAGCAAGCTGCATGTACTCCCCTCTTTGTTTCCGTCTCGTTCCTCTGCCCATTTCATGTCTCCCTGTCTCTTCTCGTCTCATCCAATGTCTTAAAATCCTCCTCAGCTCAACCGCCTCCCAGGCATTTTTATGTAATAGGAAGTCAGGAGTCTTGGCTGTTGTGTCGGAGGCACTTTTTACCGCAAAGTTAAAACAAATGGATGCTCCGCGGAGACAGGCGTGCAGACGAACCTCCCCGCGGCCTCATAAAACGCGGAGACAAATCTCAGTTTGATAGACTCTGTGTCAGCAGTTGGTTTTGTGTTTTTTTTCGCTCTCCGGATCTCACAGTTTCTCCGCACTTTGGCAGCATGTAGGTTGGAATGAGCCGTAAAGATGTTAAAAGATTTCAGCCTGGCTTTGAGCAAAACCACTCTTCAAATTCAGGGATATCAAACCTCATTCTTTCACACACACATACGGGTATTGAGCAGCGCGACACCGTACTTCCGGTATCCGCCGTTTTACGCGAGGTGCAAGCAGCCGTACACCGTCTAGGTGTTGCTAAGCTTCCTGTACTGAATATCATAGTCTATTGCCTTAATCAATATCTAGTCAACTCTAAAATACCACATATATGCAATGGCATGATAATATTATTGTGACAAGTGGGGTATTCACCTGGTGTTTCCAGAAATTAGACGTAGATGCTGTCAAAATCGACGAAGGCCACTGTCGTTTTTCCATACATCTGCAGGCAGTCCGACAACCCACACAGCTCTAGTTTACGCTGGTAACGACCTAAAGCACACCCCTCAAGTCTAGAGATGTAATCCGAAGACATGCAGCGATTTCTTCGGTCGAAAATTCAGAAAAAAAACCTAGTGCGCTCTGCCTGGCTACGTTAGCTAGCGGTTTATATTTGCACTTCCAGGATATTTGCACCTCCAGGAAAATGGCATATATATATATATATATATATATATATATGTTGCATTGTGGGTAGCTCGTGACGTCAGTGTGTGCCCTGGAAATTAAGCAGTGTCTTTACCAGTTGCATCTGTGTCATTGTGAGGTTTTTTTTGTGTCTTATTTCAGTATTTCTTTCCTCTAAAAAAGGCCTCATTTTATCCTTATGATGGCTATAGAGGAAAAGTCAGAAGACCAAGAAAGTTGATATGATTCATGTACTGGAAACCGTGAATGTCCAAACAAGATTTAAATAGCTGTACATCCAGCTTGTTCAGGCGTAACAAAGATGTGGAACTAAACAATGTTGCTGCCATTACTAATGCAAACATTAGGGAAACAACTGTAGCCTATGTGTATTAGTATTACAACATAGTGTTGAAGATAACTTGGATAGCTAGCGTAAGCTTATGTTAGAGCTAAAACTAAATGTATAAGCTACTCATTTTTAACCTACTTGTTATCATAAATGAAAAAAAGCCCTTTTGTTAACAAGTAAATTCCATCCATCCATCCATCTTCTCCCGCTTATCCGTGGTCGGGTCTCAGGGTAGCAGTTCCAGCAGAGAGGCCCAAACGTTCCTTTCCCCTCATCAACCAGCTCTGACTGGGGGGTCCCAAGGCGCTCCCAGGCCAGCGAAGAGATATAATCCCTCCACCTGGTCCTAGGTCTACCCCTTGGTCTCTTCCCAGCTGGACGTGCCTGGAACACCTCCCTAGGGAGGCGCCCAGGTGGCATCCTAACTAGGTGCCCGAACCACCTCAACTGGCTCCTTTCGACGCGAAGGAGGAGCGGCTCAACTCCGAGTCCCTCCCTGATGACCGAACTTCTCACCTTATCCCTAAGGGAGACGCCAGCCACCCGGCGGAGGAAACCCATCTCGGCCGCTTGTATCCGCGATCTCGTTCTTTCGGTCATGAACAACAAGTAAATTCACATAACTAAATAAAGCACTTTCTACCATCCAATCTTGAAGCAAAAATAATGCTAAACTTGTGCTAACGGTGACTAGCCTCAGCTTTCGACTCGGCGTTAATCACAAAAAAAGGACAATTATATCGTAATATTATACATATCGTTCTAGTAGCCTATTTAAATAATCCAATGCCTCCTGACTTGGATAATGTTCCATATACAGTAATAGTGGCCATCTCCCCTGTTGCGTGAGACATTATATTCAGCAGAAGTCTCCACGTTTGCAGTCAACCAAAGTAGCTCGTAAGTATGCTAACGGACAGAAGAAACACACGACCACATCGCTCAGAGTTTGGCCTGGAGTACTGGGCCGTTTATTGTAACTGGGCATGCTCATTAGCATCACCACGTTTCAGGCACATTCTGATGATGTCATACACATGAACTGAAACATGACTTTGTTATTATACACATATGCTCAACACTCCCACTCAAAGACATGTTGATAACTCTCTACAGTGGTACACAGAATCCAAATAAACAAAACGAAAGCTTCTCTCGCAGTGTTCAATTTTTAAACCTGCAATTCACATTACTCTCCAAACAAATACCCTTTGAACTTGTCAAATTGTGCCTTTGTCAACGGCTTGGTTAGGACATCAGCTACCATGTCTGCAGTAGGACAATATGTAATAGATATCTTCCCCTCAGCATGTGCAGATCGTACAAAATGATATTTGATGTCTACATGCTTGCTTCTCTGTCTGGATACAGGGTTTTTTGATAGAGCTATTGCTCCCTGGTTGTCCTCATACATCTTCACATGTGGGCTATTACGGTCTACACCTTTTAATAACTGTACAAGGTCCATGCTCTCTTGAGTAGTAGCCGCTAATGCCATGTACATGCCATGTACATCTCACAGGTCGATAGCGCCACTGTTTTTTTTTTTTTTTTATCCTTTATTTATCCAGGAATGTCCCATTGAGATACAAGATCTCTTCTTCCAGGGAGTCCTGACCAACACAGCACACAACAAGTTTCAACATAAAACAAGGGCATTAAACAAAAAAAATCACATCAGCAATAGCATCAGGTAAAACAGTTACATGTTTCATGAAGGGCTAATCGTAGCATACCTTTAAAAGCATGTACAGTAGGAAGTGCCTCGAGACAAAGTTTTACTTGCAGCGTATTCCATAAAGCATAGTGGGAGAATGCAGCTTTACCCAGCTCTGACTGCATCAAAGGAACATTTAAAAGCATCCCATTTGCTGCTCGTCTGGTATTAAAAAAGCAAGTATAAAAGGACAGAAGTCTGGAGATATATAAGGGCAGCTTACCTAGCAATGACTTAAGGATAAAAATCAACATGTGTGATGTTGGCTGCTTCCTGCTTTTCCAGGATATAACTGGACCATTTTCAGTTAAGCTGAAACAATATCCAGTTGTGCTTCTCCTATCCTTTTGATCGGCTGCCCAATCAGCATCACCGTATCCCTCAAGCTTTAGGCCTTCCTCACTTTTCTTGTCATGTAGCTCTTGGTCTATTGTACCCTTTAGATACCTCAACAGTTGCTGCAGCCCAATGTTGTTGTTTTGGTTCTGCTAAGTGTTGTGATACTTGTTGTTACTCACCATCAGCTCAGATCAGGTCTAGTACATGTCATAATGTATATCAAGCTACCGACTATCTCTCTGTATCCTGTTGAATCGATAACTTCACCCTCAGTGTCAACATGTAACTTTTGCTCGCATGGCGTTGACCTTGGTTTGACCTTGACATGCCAAACCTCTCTAGCATCTTTGCTATGTGTCTCTTTTGGCTCATTTTGATCTCCCCCTCACTCTGTGTAAAGTCGATACCTAGGAAGTGTTTAAGTTCACCCAAATCTTTCATTTTAAACTTCCTCTTCAACATCTCTTTGACATCACTGAGTGAGCCGTTGTTGTTGGCCGCTATAAGTAGGTCATCTACCCATATCAGCAGAATAACTCTTTCGTTCTCAGACTCTTTTCTGTAGACATCATGCAGTAACTTGTTCCAGTTTCGCCCGGATTGCTTTAAACCATACATGACTTGTAAAGTTTGCACACTAAGTGTTCCCCTGTTTTCTGCCTCAAATCCTTCGGGCTGTTCCATATATAACTCGCAGTCTATTGGTGCATGGAGATACGCTGTTTTCACATCCATTCGGTGTAGGATAAGATCCTCCTGGATAGCCGTCTGCATCAACGTACAGAAGTCATATTTGCTGTCGGTGAAAAAGTTTCCTTGTAATCAATTCCCTCCACTTGACTATAGCCTTTAGCTACATGTCTGGCTTTCCTTTACTGCATATACCCAACGACCTCCCACTGCTTGCTTGCCCTTTGGCAGTGTGGTCAGACTGAAGGTCTCATTCTCTGTTAAAGAGTTTATCTCCTCTTTCATTGCATCAGCCCACATTTTTGATTTCCTAGAGCCTACAGCCTGCATGTATGTTCTGGGTACGTCACAAGCAACCCTGTAGAAATAATCTACATTTTCACCTTCATCTTTACAATCAGCCTTACACTGATACTCCATTAAATATTCTGGAGCGTTTCTTTGTCTAGTGCAGGGGTGTCAAACTCAATTTCATCGCGGGCCACATTGGAATTATGGTTGCACTCAAAGGGCCGGTTGTAATTTTAAGACTATATAAAAATGTAATATATATAAAATAATGTATTATATTACATTATTGCCTCTGCATTGGATTATTATGGGATAGGGTTATAACTTCATAATTGACTACGTCTGAAAGCAGAAGTCTAGGGCAAATAATTGCAAATGTCACAATGATTTAAAAAGAAAAGCCAAATTCTGGAAAAAAAGTCATAACAAAAAAATTAAAGTGTGACATTTGGGGGGAAACAGAAACATTTTCAAAAAAAAGCAACGTTCTGAAAAAAAAATGCACATTTTGAAGAAAAAACAGTCAAATTCTCATAAAAAAAAAGTCAAATTTGAGATGCATTGTGGGACATGTAGTTTATGGGCAACGTGCTTCTGTAAATCGGCATGTAACCGTATAATAAACATATTATATTCTTTGCAAGCTCTTGTGGGGCCACATGCAATGAAGTCACGGGCCGGATTTGGCCCCCGGGCCTTGAGTTTGACACCCCTGGTCTCGTGGGATAGCGTCGTGCACTCTCTCCCTGTTCTCTTTGAGTACCATCTGTCTGGATCTGACTAGCCTCAATATTCTCCTCCCTATAGGACTGTACACCCACATCAGGCTCTCTCTGGTTCACCATGTTCGTCCCTGCTGGTGTTGTGGGAATAGTTTCTCCATAAGTGTCAAAATCCATATTATGATTTGTCTGAGTCTGACTATCTGCACTACTCTTCGTGATACATTTTACCAGCCTATGTTTCAGGACTTTCCCTGTCTCAGGATAAAATACTTGGAATGCTGGGCTATATTTGTCGTATCCTACAAAAATACCCGTTGCACATCTAGAATCTAGCTTCTTCTTATCCCGTTTATACCCGTAGCATTCACAGCCAAATATTTTCATGTTGGACAAGTTGGGTGTTTTGCCAGTAAGAACACGGTATGGTGTCTGCTCTCGACGCTGACAGTAACACCTGCTGCGTATCTGTGCTGCTGTCTGTACAGCATATGTCCATAACTGCTTTGGGAGGTTACTCTCCAATAGCATGCATCGTGACATCTCAAATAAGGTCCTCCAACCTCTCTCAGCAGTACCGTTCTGGTGAGGTGAGTATGGGGCACTTGTCTCGTGCCTTATCCCTTTCGTCCTAAGTAAAGTTTGAAACTCATGCCCAGTGAATTCAGTACCGTTGTTATGCACTCAATGTGTCCATATGGAGCAGTATCCGCTATGAGTGTTTCAGTAGCTTTTGCTGTATCACTCTTTGCTTTGATAAAGTCATCCCACTATAATCATCAGTAGATGCTATTGCATATCTGTACCCGTCTTTATCTGCTGGTTCTATTGGACCGCATAGGTCTGTATGTACTAGCTCTAGTGCTGTCTTAGCTTTTGCTTCGCCTGCCTGTTTCTGCTTTGAGTAAATGTTCCCTGCGTACATGTTTCACAGTTATGGTTAGACATGTTTCCCTTTGATCGACATACCTTTAACCACTTTCTCAAGTTTAGACACATCCTCAAAATTACAATGACCAAGTATTCTATGCCATGTCTGGATGTCATGACAACCATTACAAACATCATCAGTATTTTCATCCTCTACTGTGCTAAGGTAATATAGCCTACCATACACATCCATTTTAAACTTAGTACCATTTGGATGAATCAGCCAATCATCACCGTCCTTGAAGCGGACCTCAGCTCCGCTGGCTGTCGCTGCTTTCACGGAGAAAATGTCCTGTGGAAAAGATGGGATGTAAAGCGCTCGTTTGAGCCTCGTTTTCACTTGCCGTCCCTCGCTGTCGAGCAGAACAACTTCGGCTTCTCCTCTCATCTTCGCCATCCCGGTCGTTTTCGTTCCATCTGCCAGCTCTATCACATGGTCCTCGGCAGGGCTGGCCCTGACCAATTTGCCGCCCTAGGCAAGATTTTAGCTGGCGCCCCCCCCCCCCCCCAAAATGCAGACACTCACTATGATTCGCATGTTGTGGCATGACCACAAAAACAAAGATATTGACACAAGATGTGTGCAACTGTATTTAGTTTCCTATCCATTTGAACATGATTTAAGTGGGGGGGGGGGGGGCTCCTCTAGGGGGGTCCGGGGGCATGTACCCCCGGGAAGACTTTTTTTTTATATTGAAGTTAAAAGCATCAATCTGGTGCACTTTGAGAGCAACATTAGGAGATCTATGGATACATCTCTCAACACCCATATGAAACAGAACTGTAAGCAGATTTTCTTTTTCTTTATGGATATTTTACAAATCACTCCCCTTTCAAACTGTATTCTTGTTTATTAATAACAACGTTTTTGTACTGTCAGTATTTTATACCTGTTTTTCACCTGGTCTCTTATTTTTTTATAACTATAATGATCATATAAAGGTGTGCCTTTACCTCACTGAGCTGAGGTTATCAGAGCCTCTCAGTCTTTCAGGAGAGAGCTCTCTAAAGCTCTCCCCCCGCGGCCGCTTACACAGTAAATTCCAATGTTAATAAAAGCACACAGAAGCTGTGTACATTTTTTGGGAGTTTGATTTATTTTTAAATGAATACAAATACAAAATTAAAACCTATAATTGCACACTAAAACCATTATTTCAAAAAAAGAACAATTTCACATAAACCTTTGGTTTTTACTGGGACTGGGGCAGTTCAACTTGATTTGGGGGGGGGGGGGGGTGCCATAGTTTATGGGTGCTGTACGCAATATAGGCGTAGTTCTGTTAGTATAAGATAATAAGATGTACTTTGTTGATCCAAAATCGGGAAATTGTGTTGTTATGAAATAAAAAAAAAAATATTTTTTTTTAATTTCTAACTTTTTTTAATTTATTTTTCTCGGCGCCCCCTATGGGTTGATGCGCCCTTAGCATTCGCCTATACTGCCTATGCCGAGGGCCGGCCCTGGTCCTCGGGTCTGAAGCTCTTATCGATTGTCTTAAACTTTGCCGGGTCATTAATCATGTGTGTCGTGGCCCCACAGTCGACCATAAGACCTCTCTTATTTCCTACTTGATTTTGACAGTCACTTATTTTGAAAAATAATGATGCACCAGTATCATCCTCCGTGTCTCCGTCTGCCTTCTTCACCTGATCACGGCCCAGCCCTCTGCCTCTGCCTCGGCCCCTTCCTCGGTGTGGCGTGTCCCACCGTCGCTCCTCTCGCCTCGCTTGGATCTCGTTAGGGCATGTCCTAGCCATATGCCCCATCTTTCCGCATGTGTAGCATTCAGTGTCGGCTAAGTCCATCTTCTTCCCTCTTCCAAGTCCTCGTGTCCTCGCCCCGCTAGTCCTCATAACCAGGACCGTATCCAGGATTTCCTAAATACCGAGGTCCAAACATGTTAGGGGGGTTCGGGGATACCCCCCGAGATTTTTGGGATTTTCATGATCTAGTTAGGTGCTTTTTAAGTCCTGTGGGGGGTCACAAATTGGATAATATATTGATTTCAAACCATGTCAGTGGGCTGACATTATTTTTGAAATTGTAATGCATAAGAATCAGTTGATTGTTACTATTAATGATCTGGACATGCAGAAGAGGCTACAATGATCACAAAACATTGTCAACATTCATTTTCCATGTCACTCTCCTTTCCATAACCTGCAGCCTCTCTTCCATCTTCTTGAGTCTCTCTGTCTTCTTCCTGTTCTTTACTCTCTCTGTCTTCTACTCTTTCTCTTTGTTCAACCTCTCCCTCGTTGTTCACTGTTTGCTCCTCCTCACTTGTCGCTCCTGCCAGTGAATTAAAAGCAATTTAGCCATTTAGTTCATTTCACTGGTTTGTTTGCATTCTTTTTTTTTACTTTAAATCAGTTTTGTTTGATTCTCAAAAGAGAACAAAGATGTAGGCAAAATGTGTTTTATAGAATTGTATGTTATTATGACATCATAACTGCAATAGATGTATGTTTTTTTTACAATTATGCCTATTGTCTATATTGTAAATGAAGACTATTGTTATAGATGTATAGATAGATAGATGGGGTTATTAAGCCTACATTCTTTTGTGTGACTGTACCTGCAGTTCCTCCCTGACTTCCATCACTTTCTCTCTTTCTCTCTGCCTGTCCTGTCTCTCTCTCTCTCTCTCTCTCTCTCTCTCTCTCTCTCTCTCTCTCTCTCTCTCTCTCTCTCTCTCTCTCTCTCTCTCTCTCTCTCTCTCTCTCTCTCTTACCAAAGCTGAGCTTCGACTGACGTAGTCTTTTCATTATATCTGAGTCAGTGTAAAAAGAAAACAATACAATGTTATATCTTCAATGTTTTACTCGAATTGAAATGAAAGAAAAGCATTACAACGTGTGTTAAAAGTTAATCCTTCTGACATTGGATGAATGTAATTAACTTTAGCTCTCTAGCTAATTTATTCACGCTATTTAAACCAAAGTATAGCTGCAAAATAAGTTAGTGTGTATGTTGTCGGACGTCCACTGACTAATGTAGAGCGTTCACACAGGATCTGCTGCTCATATGATGTCCTGATGAACAGGAACACAAGCAGCCCGCTGGACTCAGATCTCTAGAGACCTCATCACTCCTCCGCTGATCCGGTTCAAGTCCGGGCTGCGGTGGTTTGTTGATACATGTCGTCTTCTTCTGTTTGCTTTAATCGATGCTACGTAGTTATGCAGCGCCCCCATCGTCAGTAAATGAAAGTATTACAAAGAACCCCGTTTAGTGCAATTATTTCACAAGTTTAGTATACACAGCTTAAAAAAAATTACAGAGGTCCGGACCTCGGTGACCTCAATGGTGGATACGGCCATGCTCATAACGCCGTCCTCGTCCGCATTCATGTCACTCGTCCTATATTCGTCAGTGCTCTCATAGCTCCGCAGTTTAGCTTTGAACTCACCGAACGTTAGACGGTCGTTGGTTTGAGTGACGTGCACGACAAACGGGTTGAACGAGTCCGGTAACCCCTTCACTACCATGGCGATCTGCAACCCGTCATTGATGTTTTCTTCGGCCCTTCTCAAAGACGTGAATATAGTCTCCGCTCGAATAATATAATCAGTAACAGTCTCGTTGCTTGCTTTGAGGAGAGAAGAGAGTTCACAGTACAGGCTCACGACTCGTGGTTTGTCCTTTCCCGCGTAGTGCTCTCGGAGTATCGCCAACGCTTTTCTTCCATCTCGTTTCGTGTCTCTCGTTATGAGTGATAAACTCTTATTATCTAGACACTGCACTAATTCAGCATATGCTTCTGCGTCTTCTTCAAGTGCTTGTTCGTCGTTGTAGTCTATCGCTGGCTCTTCCAGGATAACTTCACTGAGGCCGCGCAGTTCCATGTGCGCCAAAAACCTCGTCTCCCATAACTCAAGGTTTTTCTCGTCACCGTCGAATAACAACTTAAACCACCTTTGGCCTCCTTGACTGGGCCCATAACCTGTTGCGTGAGACATCATATTCAGCAGAAGTCTCCACGTTTGCAGTCAACCAAAGTAGCTTGTAAGTATGCTAACGGACAGAAGAAACACGACACTTCATTTTAAATGTAATTAATTTGCCGCATAATAAATAACAAAGTTAAAATAAATTTGACGGAGCATTTTTCCATCCAATTTTGTATAGATATCCTGATAGTGTCATTATCTTAGATTCTATCAGACACAGTAATAGTGTAGATCAGGGGTGTCAAACTCAAGGCCCGGGGGCCAAATCCGGCCCGTGACTTCATTTCATGTGGCCCCACAAGAGCCTGCAAAGAATATAATATGTTTACTATACGGTTACATGCTACTTTACAGAAGCACGTTGCCCATAAACTACATGTCCCACAATGCATCTCAAGTTTGACTTTGCTTCTCAGAATCGGACTTTTTTTTCAAAATGTCACTTATTTTATTTTGACTTTTTTCCAGAATTTGGCTTTTCTTTTTAAATCATTTTGTGACATTCTCACTGAAGAGACTTAAGTTATTACCCTATCCGATAATAATCCAATGCAGACGGCAATAATGTAATATAATACATTCTTTTAAATATATTAAATATTTATATATGTATTTTTTGTATGTATATAAAACCGGCCCTTTGAGTGCGACCATGATGCTGATGTGGCCCAAGATGAAATTGAGTTTGACACCCCTGGTGTAGATAGTGCAATCTGATCGTGTGACAACTCTAAGGGAAATATCTTTAAAAAGACTTGCAGAAATGTGTTTCTTTTCTGCTTTGCTGTCCTGTTGATCATTTGCAACTCTTCAGTTCTCCAAGTTGGGAACTTTAACCTACATCAGCAGAGATGTTGAACCCCAACCTGGCTTCTTGCTGTTTTTGCATGTAGTGTTACGAAGGAATGTACGTTATGGCTGCTTATCCCTGTATTGTTTCATCCCTCCTGGCTGACACAAAGCTCCTGTTGTTGAAAAGACACAAAGCGGACTTTATCTGTCGTCTTTGCTAACACCCAAGGTGATTACGGGTAGATAAGCGGCAGGAAAACATGCCTCTCTGCCAAGGCGGCTTCAAACTCGTCTTACATAACGTCCTTGGCAGGGAATATTCTAGAAAAGAGGTGTTTGTCTAAGATAAGCTTTGCATTTTTAAGGTTGCTGTTATCAATGAGCAGTAAAGGTCGGAGACACTAGATATTTCTCATGGGGTGTGAAATGTAAACTTCATACTGCCTGCTCCGTAGGTTTGCTTCGGATGAATGAGAATCATTGTTCCTCCAGCCCGTTTGACTGATCCTCCATCTTGCTTCAACAAAGGAAGCCCCTGTGAAGAGGCCCCGCAGAGAAAGGTTATGCCAGGTAGAAATCAGATCAGGTGGAGGCTATTGTTCTGCCAGAAGAGACGCCTCAGGTGAATTGAAAGGGGGAGATGGATTATAAAGGAAGTGTGCTTCTCTGCTGACTCGCTCTTTGTGCTCACAGTATTTGCATTTTGCAGTCAGCTGTGTCCCAGTGACTAGTCTCTGGTCAATCCAGTTTTATTCCCATGTGCTGATTTCACAGCACCAGGAAGCCATGAATGCCACCATTGTGATGGATCGGCCGGTTCCAGAGAAGAGTAAACACATTAGATTCTTATGAAGCCCTTTCGGGTTTCATGACGACAAATAATGTAAGATTAATGTTCGAGGATTAGAGGAATATTATGAGAACTAAATGTATTTGCGTTCTTGCCAAGAGTAGCTAAGACGATTAATACCAATCAATCTGTCGAAGCTTAAGATACGAAGCTAAAAAGCAATAGGCTTACAGACTTAGTCTTTGTGTCTGTTTTACCATTGAACATGTTTCAAGTTAACCAAAGTTATTTATTTAAAAGCAGCAAATTAGCTGTGACCACCGTTTGAGCTAAGATGCTAAAGACTAGCTCAAACCGCAAACCTGAATACCTGAAGGGATAAATAAAGGTCCAACTTATTTTGAACTCACAGCTAAGCTAAACACCAACTGTAAACTATAGCTGGTTAGGTAGCCTCGCTAGCTAGCTAAAGTTAAAGCTAAAACCAGTCATTTCAAACCTGCTATCTTAAATAGAAAACAACTATTTTAATTAACAAACAAATTCACATTACTAAATAAAGCAGAGTAGCTTAGCAGAATAGCAGCAACTGCCCTCTCTGCTTCTGAATTGGCATTAGAAGGCAAGGCAAGGCAAGTTTATTTATATAGCACTTTTCAACGCAAGGCAATTCAAAGTGCTTTACAAAAAATAAAAAAAATTAAAAACATTAAGCATTAAAAAAGAAAAGCTAATAAAATAAACATTAAGGAAAAATACATGGATAAAAGTTACAGTGCAGTTTAAGATATGAATAGTTCAATTAAACATTACAAGAAAAAGTACATGGATAAAAGTTACAGTGCAGTTTAAGATATGAATAGTTCAATTAAAAGCAGCGACAAAAAGAAAAGTCTTCAGCCATTAGAAGTCTTCAGCCATTAGAAGTCTTCAGCCATTAGAAGAGTTCATAAGGCCTATTTGGTGTTGTTAAGATACTAAAATCACATATTTAAATGTATTAAAAGGTAGGGTATGTAAGTTTGAGAAACCGGCTCGAGATCGCTAGAATTTGAAAATACACGACCGGAGAAAATCTGCCACTTCCTCACAGAGCCCCTCCTCCTCCTCCTCCATCACACACGAATGCGCACATGACCAATGAGGGCACGAGATAAGTTTGTGCCCTGATGGAAGGCAGACGGGCAGACAAGCCATCCAATCCGTTCAGCCGGGCCGGCTCAGATGATTGGTCGTGCTTTTTACAGTATTACGGCTTCCACAGATGATATTTTTTTATGGATTTTATGTCAAAGCATTTAAGATATTCATTGCTATCGGGATGTTAAGAGCATTCCATGGAATATAACAAAAAGTGTATCTCGAGCCGGTTTCTCAAACTTACCTACCCCGCCTTTAACTAGTATAATTATTGGTTTTAGTATAGATATTAGGTGTATAATAATCTACAATGGTGGGTACTGGCTTGGACTGTGAGCCGCAGGGTCGTCGGTTCAAGTCCCCGGACAGACCTACATATGGAGTGTGGACTACTACTTGGAGAGGTACCAGTTCACCTCCTGCCCTGCCGTGGTGCCCTTGAGCAAGGCACTGGACACCCCTATTCCCCCCCCACTCCCATTGCTCCCCGGGCGCTGTACAATAGCTGCCCACTGCTCCTAGTACTAGACTCCTGGCACTAGGATGGGTTAAAAGCAGAGAACAAATGTCACTGTGTGTGCTGTGTGCTCTGCATGTGTGACCATTAAAGAGGGTTTCTTTCATCCCTCCCAATATTATTATTATACTGCATTTTTAAGTAGTATGTAACCCAGGGCTATAATTTGTAGAGGTTATGATAAACTATCTTAAAAACATAAGCCTATATTGAAAGTATGTGTCTCTTACACTGTTTACTGATGGTGTAGCCTGGCAAAAATACAGCGGATGCAGAGGGAAGCGGATAGCCTGGCCCTGCCAAAATGTAAATAGAAAATCAGCAGAAAAACAAATCGAAAGCTCACTAATTTTCACATTTTATCTTGTTTGTTTAATTGAATAGCGTAAAAACAACAGTTGGTTTAAGAGGGATTATGTGCTAGATTAAAGGTGGGGTAGGTAATTCACTTCAGAAACACTTTTTGTTATATTCCATGGAATGCTCTTAACATCCCGATAGCAATGAATATATTAAATGCTTTGACAATAAATACATTAAAAAAAATGTCATCTGTGGAAGCCGTGGCGCTGTAAAAAGCACCACCAATTATTTTAGCCAGGCCGGCCTACCATGGCCTACCTGCCTGTCAGCCTTCCATCTCGTGCACACATTTATCTCGTGCCCTCATTGATCATGTGCGTGTTCGTGTGTGTTGGAGGAGGGACTCTGTGAGGAAGTCTGAAGGAAGGGACAGATTTTTTCAGATTTGCGTACTTTCAAATTCTAGCGCACTCGAGCTGGTTTCTCCATTCTACCTTTAACCCAGGGGTGTCAAACTCAATTTCATCGCGGGCCACATTCGCATAAAGGTTGCACTCAAAGGGCCGGTTGTAACTATATAAATATATATATATAAAATAATGTATTATATACATTATTGCCTCTGAATTGGATTATTATCGGATAGGATAATAACTTAGTAATTAACTACGTCTGAAAGCAGAAGCAAATAATTGCAAGTCTCTTCAGTGCATGTCACAAAACAAGATGCATTGTGGGACATGTAGTTCATGGGCAACCTGCTTCTGTAAAGTGGCATGTAACCTATAATAAACGTATTATATTCTTTGCAAGCTCTTGCGGGGCCACATAAAATGAAGTCGCGGGCCGGATTTGGCCCCCGGGCCTTGAGTTTGAGACCCCTGAACCTATTTTCTTGACAAGCAGCAGCTGCCCTTTGGACCAAGCTATGCCACCTCTTTTTCCAGTCCTTATGCTAAGCTAAGCTAACTGGCAGTAACTTCATATAGGCTACCGCGTGCAAAAAGAAAAACCTTAGCAATCGTCTAATGACACTATTGGCAAGAAAGTTTTTTTTATATTGTTGGACTATTTAAACTCTTTAAAAATGTCATTGTTTACAGCGGCAGGATATTTATTTTAAACCCTGTAGTTAAGATACTTGTTGTTGGATCACAAACAAGAACCCACTCACAATTTTACGGTAATTCTCTTTCCAATATTCCAACATTGTGCAATCATTGCTTTAAGCAGTTTCCATCTGTATTTCAGTCCTGATACAAGCCCAGTGTGGGAGGTCTCTGTGACATTTTCAAAGTAGTCGAAAGAATTTCCCTCTCATTCACACACACAAACACACATTTTGTTATACCTAAAGTCGAACGCTGGTGCCAAGACAAATAGCTTCCTGGCAGCTAGCATGGAAAACCCTCTCCATGTCAGAGTGTGGAGATGTGGGGAAATTAAGTAGCTACGTTTCTCCCTGGAAAGACCCAATTGGAGCTTTGTTAAAAAGTTTCTGACCAACATAAAAGTAGTCTGAAAGTACATTAGGGAATCTGTGCACTGCTTTTAAGAAAAAGGGAATAAGAAGTGGAAAAAAACATGTATAGGCTATGTGGAGTACAAGGGAACAAAAGGCCTGCAGGAAGCCTTTAAAGCCAGGCAGAGATGTGAAGTGAATCTAAAGTGAGTCCATGGGAGCTGTAGGGGCTCACTATATCAGGTGAAGCAGATGCACTTTTGTTGATGGTGCACTTAAACCTCCATGTATTATTATTAAAAGCTCTCTGTGAGGGTTTGTTGTCCCTTTCGAAGAATGTAGGTGGAACACTTCTCTACGGTCTTTCAACATCGTCAAAGTAGAGGAAATATGCTTTCTGTGTCTGAATAACATGTTTTTATGTCCTCTATCTGTATGTGCTCTTTGCAAAACACCACCACAACACTCGTTGTCCTTCAAAGTCAAAGACTGTATTATCAATCTTTCAGTTACAGACAGAGAGATCGAAATACCGTTTCCCACAATCCCGAATACAAAAATACAAATATTTATAAAATATGTATATCCAATACACAATAAATAGACACATTTATACATATGCACACATTAAAGGTGGGGTAGGTAAGTTTGAGAAACCGGCTCGAGATCGCTAGAATTTGAAAATACACAACCGGAGAAAATCTGCTACTTCCTTACAGAGCCCCTCCTCCAACACACACGAACGCGCACATGACCAATGAGGGCACGAAAAAAGTTTGTGCCCCGATGGAAGGCTGACAGGCAGGTAGGCCATCCAGTTGGTTGTACCTTTTACAGTATTACGGCTTCTACAGATGACATTTTTTTATGGATTTTTTGTCAAAGCACTTCATTGCCATCGGGATGTTAAGAGCATTCAATGGAATATAACAAAAAGTGTATCTCGAGCCAGTTTCTGAAACTTACCTACCCCACCTTTAAGATAAAAAAACAACAACAATCAATATAAACAAAATAACAGTCACTTCAATATCTTGGGAATGTACTAGTGCAAGATTGTCCGTAGCATCGTAAATGGTGATCGTAAATGCTGTATTAGCTGATGATGTAGAAAAGCGCGACCCACTCAGCACAAAATGGACACACAGCGGTGATAATAACTTCATACAGCTTCCTCAGCACTTCCCTCTTTCATCTGGGAAGAGTGGAGCTCTGCGCTGTGGAGCAGTGCTTCTCTCCGGGGGGGATCCAAACACAGCCTCTCTGATTTAGGAGCTGGAGCGGAGCAGTCGCCCACCAGAGCTGGCAGGGTGGATGCTGTCTGGCCACGGCTCATGGTGGGGTGGGGGGGGGGGAAGACGCTGCCAAAAGAGCAAAAGGCCACTAACTGCTGCAACACCAAACACCAGAAGGAGACAAAGCTGGTGGGTGTGTGTGCGCCAGCGCGTGAGGAAAGGGAGAATTTCAATTTAAAAACCTCTTTGTTGGAATTGGTACTACCATTAAGCACAGACATGCCTTTAGGATTTACTCCGTACAAAATCCAATTTCCAGGAAAGAAACGGATCAGATGAAAACAATTAAAAACATTTATTTATTATCTTTTTGAAATATTCTGGTGTATGGATATTTGTATATTGGACTGTATTATTGTAATATGAAGGATGACCTTATACAATCATCTTTTATTTTATTTGTGTTATACCTGTGTTATTTACCTTCTCAGTGTTATTATTGATTTGATTTTCTATACCTTTTGTTTTTCATATTCTCATGTTGAATTTCTTGGATTTGAGACCTTCTACTTGTTGTAGTATGTGAGAAAATAACTAATAAAGAATAAGACTACGTTTATATATAAGGCATACTTAGCTCTCTGTGGACAACTACCACAATAAACAACAACAACAATCCTTTACTAAATCCTGCACATCCTTCTGCATTACATAATGAAAACTCAGAAACACAAACTAAAGATTTATACTGTGAGCAAAACAATATATATATATGGCCAGTGGTGGACTGTCCATCGGGACGAATCCCGATGGGCCGGTACTGAAGTGGGCCGGTCGGATAAGTCACTAGCATCCCCCCGTCGACAATTTGCTAGCCGTATTTACTTGCGGTATCCGAGGTGGGCCGGTCAAGAGTCCCGGGCTGATCTTTAGTCCCTGTATGGCTTAAAGATGTGCAAAAGTGAATGAAATATGCCTGATTCTCTTCTGCTGTTGCGTAAGACTAACAGTCGTATTTCTTCAAGTGATAGAAGTGGTATGTGCCAACAATGGTTTCCAAACTAGGGGTCAGGACCCCCAGTGGGGCCACCACAGCCTCACAGGTGGTCGTGAAGCGTGACTTGATTTTGAAGGGGTTTTAAAACAAACAGTGAGCTTATATGCTAAGTTGTTGCCTGTTACAAATACCTTGGTATCTGGCTTGATGATTGTCTCTCTTTTAAACTTCATGTCAATAACCTGCTAAAAAAACTGAGGGTTAGGCTAGGTTTCTTCTACAG
Source organism: Pseudochaenichthys georgianus (assembly GCF_902827115.2). Classification (NCBI taxonomy): domain Eukaryota; kingdom Metazoa; phylum Chordata; class Actinopteri; order Perciformes; family Channichthyidae; genus Pseudochaenichthys; species Pseudochaenichthys georgianus. Next base: position 13,304 of record NW_027262175.1, on the reverse strand, counting down.
GAACAAGTCCTGCTTCTCGCTTGAGGCCAGGAAAAGGCTAGTCACTGTGACCTTTGACCTGTGCTGTGCTATGGGGATCTGGTCTATAAGAATGCAACTGCCTATTGCCTGGTCAAGTTAGATGCTGCGTATCACAGCGCACTGAGATGTGTGACAAACTGTAAAGCATTAACCCATCACTGCACCCTGTATGCAAGGGCTGGTTTGCTTTCACTAACTGTACGGAGGCTCAGTCACTGGTACATTTTTATATACAAAGCCATGCTAGGGAAACTTCCATCCGACATCTGCTCCCTGATCTCACGGAGAATTGTAAGTGGCTACTGCCTGAGATCGAATGCAGTGGTTTTATTAAATGTGCCAACTGCTAGGACTGTCTTAGGGAAGACAGCTTTTAGATGCGCAGCTCCTCTGTCTTGGAACAGTCTGCAAATTAAATGGAAACTGAACAATCTGGTGCCACTAAATGTTTTTAAAGCTCGGTTGGATGCTACTCAATCGGAAGCTATTGGTACCTGTTTATGTGGATAATTATGTAAATGATGCTGTGTGATGTCCTTTTGTTGTTCTGTTTATGTTTTTATGTTTCATGTGGAACTACTTGCGCAGGTCTCCCTTGGAAAAGAGATCAATGATCTCAATGGGATTTATCTGTATAAATAAAGGTTTGAAATTAAATGAAAATATCTCTGGATATCATTCATTTCAGTTAAAGATATAAATAAGTGTAATTCAGTCAATTGTAGACAACTCACGTGTTGTTTAACATGTTTATTAGAAGCAGCATATAGTTGAGTTTGGCGACTAGGCTCGGGCCTCATCACTCCACAGATATACATAGCACCATGAGTGATGATTAAATAACTAACCCCCGAGCCTACAGGTGGAAGCTGGGGTGGTGGGGGGGCAGCGAGCAGCAGCGACGTGGAAGTAGCTGCAGCGATAGCTGCAGCAAGCAAAGCATGGAGAGAGATCTGGCAGATTCAATAGAGCGGCATATTAAGGAGAGTCTGTTTGATTGGTTGAAGAGTGGCAAGGGGCGTTATGTATGAATGCAGCACAAGTGCTCAAGTGGACTGCCTGAACTAGCTCGCAGGCTTCGCCCATTTGTTACTATTTAAGACGTTAAACTTCATGATTGTAAAATAAGAAAACCTAATACTGAAATGTTAGTAATTATAAATAAAGTAAACACATTGTGTTTTGTGCATTAAGGCAGCGTGGACTTTGTTAGTATTTAAAAAAGAGCACCATCTTTAACAAAGCTTTACCAAGAGCTTAACGACGCTTTAAAAAAGGAAGATGCACTGTATTTTGTTTTTCTACTATCATTATGAAAAGCTAATGTAAGTGTTGCTAGTCTTGCATTCAAATAACTATTCAAACTAGAGAATGCAATTCCTGAAGAAATTGCTAGTGGGAATGCTTTATGCTGAAAAGCTGACGCTGAACTGCTATGCTGAAATGTAATGTGTGAAGAAAGTGAAGGATTTAGATTGAAATGATACGTGAACACTGGGGGCTTGAATGTGTGATGAGAGAAGAAAAGAAAGTAAAAAGGCTTGGAAAAGCAGCAGAATACTTGAACTGCAAACTTTAGAATTAACGAACTTGATGGCGAATGATCTGTCGCCATGCCAACAGCATTTGATGACACCCCATAATACGCTTAGATGTGTTGATGGCTGCATCGTTACCAAACCAAGTTTTGGGCCATTTCGAGCATTTGAACTGAAGTTGTGAGAAAACCGTGTTTCATGGCGAGCGTTGTGTTGGCAAGGCAACGGCATTTGAAGAAATCTTAATACTGTCAAATTGATGTCTTCACGGCTGGACTGTTAGCACACATGTGAAGTTTGAGCACTTTTTGACCATTTTCATAGGAGTTATAGCAATATTGCAAAGGCTGAATTTACAATGGGGTTTAATGGAGACATGTTGAAAGTTTTTGTCACTTCATGCCCTCAAGAGGCATTTTGTTTAATTTTTTTGCTTAATTTGTTGTCATTTTTCAAGCTACGAGATGTTTTCCTACGTTTCTCATGGAGAATTATGTCTCAGGGATATAGGGTTTGGGAATTATGGCAGGTTTAAAAAAAAAAATATGAAGGCGAATTTCAAGCTGTCCTCCACTCTAGCTGTGACATCACGCACTGTAGCCTTAACGAGCTGCGCAATACACACTAATGTTAAAATCTGATGAAGGCCTCTTTACCAAGGTCTGAACAATGTTTAATATCTCTAAAAGTAAGAATCAGATTCAAAAGTTGTGTTACACAAGTAATGTCAGATATATGTGTAACATTTTAAAGTTGGAATGAGGTTTTTGAGTGAAAGTATGAAGGAGTAGTTAGCAGTTGAATTTGCATGAAGATTGTTCAAATCTGAAGAGTTTCTCCATTGACTTCCATGTTAAAAATGTGATGCATTATGGGATGTATCTCTGGAATTATGAAAGTTATGAAGGAGATAAGTAATAGCAATCGTTTCCCGACCGAGCTGAACGTTTTGATGTTCGAACGGAGTTTCTGCGAATGTGGGAGAAGAAGAGACAACAAAAAACAATAACGGAATAATAAAGAATTTTGTGCGTCGAAGAACAGATAGTGGGAACTAAATGATATACTTCTATAAGAGTACATTCAGTGACAGAAATACAATATCAGTACAGAAGTATGATCAGCTAAATGTTCTTAAGTAATTCAATGTATGTGTAAGAAGCTTTTAACTTCGAGTCGACACGTCTGAGCTACCTTTTACTACTTTATATTCATTTAGGTTGTTTAATCTCTGTTTATGTCGATATTAAATTTTGTATTAAAACTGTGAATAAATGACTAACAACTATAGCAAAAGTCTAGCTAGATGAACTGCTAACTGAAGGTGTGTTTCTTTTGTGCACCTCTGATTCACCTCTTGACTTTATTCAGAGTTGAAATCCTTCAGACGTCTGCGGAGCTTCTCATCACCTCTGAAACTCCTGCAACGGAGGAGAAACTATGAACCAACCCACTGTAATGACTGCTGGGCGTGTATACACATGCACTGTAAACACACACACCCACACATGCAATGCAAACACACCCACAGAAACACACACACGCCACACACACAGTGCATGTGTTGCTTTGGGTCTTATTTCAGTCTATTAACATCTTACACATTCTTGGCAGAGTGTTAAAGGGCATTAAGTAGGATAACACCATAATGTGACACAAGCTCAATGAAAGCTCTGTCATCGGCTGTAACTTACACAAGAACCTGTTCCTCCACAAACAAAGGGAGACTGCACCATTGTTCAAATACATGTAATCTCTTCTTCATCCAGCTCTCTTCTCTCACATGTCTTTTAATTATCTTTCCCTCGGCCCTCAGGGAAATATAGTCCGTCAACCAATAGAGTGGTGAAGTGACGACTTATACACAGGAAGTTAGCATTGCAGGGGCTACCTTAACGAAAAGCAATGGGATTTTTGCACAGAGGTTCAGAGTATTGCAGAAAAAAAGATAATTGGCAAACATATCTTCACGTATTAACAACACTTTTATGATCTTTGAAGCATAAATGCAATCTGTAGAAGTGGGAAGCTAACAATAGGCTATAAAACAAGTAGGCTACTTCACGGTGGTACAACTTCACCGCTGAGCTAAAGGCTAAGCTAAAGGCTAAGCTAAAGGCTGAGCTAAAGGCTGAGCTAAAGGCTGAGCTAAAGGCTAAGCCAAAGGCTAAGCCAAAGGCTAAGCTAAAGGCTAAGCTAAAGGCTAAGCTTAAGGCTAAGCTAAAGGCTAAGCTAAAGGCTAAGCTAAAGGTGGCTAATGTTTGTCGTCATTTAGTAGTCTCCTCTAGCTAGCAACCACCACCTTTGACATAGACACATTAGGTTTTGAGACATTAAACAAATATTGGAACATTCTAGAATATGTATGTTTTCTACATGAAAAGTGATTATTGCAAATTACAATTTCAAAAAGGGTGCGTCTAACTAACGGCACGTTTACAAATCTTCAAGGCAGGGAGAACCGGAAATGGTAAAAATGTATTTCTGAGTTTGAGGACTCATTCCCGCAGCTTAGACTCGGAGCTCATCGTTGGGGGCATTGCCTGCTTTGAAAATGACAAAGGCCCCTTCAGTTCAGTTACAACAATACAACCCACCGTGCAATCCAGCTCGACCCTATCATAAATCATTCAGAGTTTGGGTCTTTCTCCAGTGTTGGCCGTGCCCCACCTCTGCTGACCTCTACTCTTCATGTTTGCGTATCAAAAGCAGAGCGACCCTCTTTGGGGAATTCGTGGAATCTCAGATGAGAGATGCCGGTCACGGTGTGTGGCTCCCCCTCGTTTTTGTGTGTCTCTGTATTTGTGCGTGCATGCATAAATCTGTGTGTTAAACAGCGTGTGTGTGCTTCATTAGTTTTGTATAAGGAGGGAGGACGACACACGTCAGCCTGCAGACGGAGACAGATGCCGCTGACACGTCCGAGCATCTCTCTATTGTATTATTCATCCTCAGTGTCACATCTCATCCGGAGTGGTCATCCGGACCGGCTGCAGCAGAAGGGCTCGCCTCAAACACAAACACACACACACACGGCATGGCTTCGTAATTCTGTTTGGTGTGTGTTTCTGTACGTGTGTGTGCCAGAGGGCGGGTTTACATCTGCCACACTCCGCATCAGGCTGTGGATGCTGCTTTTGAAGTTGTTTCTCTTTTCATGCGGAAAGGGGCTTTTGAAGCGAGGGGGTTTTGTAGCAGTGTGTGTGTGTGTGTGTGTGTGTGTATGTGTGTGTGTGGCACCTCAGGGAACATATCAAACCCCTCCATGCAACCCCAACCTTCTGCAACCCCCATCCTTGAGCCCCACTCCATCCCAACTGGGAATACAATCTCTGTTTTATTAATGAGAGAGAGAGGAAATGTCAATTATGTATTAAATAAATCCAGCAAAAATACACAAAGGGCTTTGCTGTGTCTTTGTGATAAAGAGGAAGAGACATGTTGTGCCACATGAAGCCAAGTATGCCCGGCCTGCCAGGAATGTTGGCTGCTCTGCCCACAGTTGTTGCTCATGGGATCGGTCAGTGGACGGGTCGTTGGGTGTCTTTACTCTGTGAATGAAATGGTCCTTGTGTTGTCTTTGTGACGCGATGAGTCATCACAATGGCTTTTCTAGCAGGGGGCATATTTCAGATGGCCTTCCCACCTCTAAGGATAAGAAAAACATGGGCGGGGAGAGGAATCTTAAAAATGCCATTTGTCAGGGGCATGAAATTGTGAGTGGAACAAGTGTGCAGAACGTGTCCTTAAGAGATCGTAAAAGTACAACAATGGCAAGATATTATAATGTAACGGAGGTGATCTCTGGGGCCGTAGAACTCGGCCTCCGTTACATAGGATATAGCTTCATTATTGGCGAAGCATATTAATTTGCATAGCATGTAAATATATGTAATGTATGCATCGATTTGTCACGATCTGTCTATGTTTTAGTTTGTCTGTCTCTGTTTCCTGTTTGAAAAGTGTTCCCCGTCCCGTCTTGTCTGTTGCTGGTGATCGTGTTCACCTGTGTTTTCTCCTCCCTCCTCACCTGTGTCTTGTTGTTTGATTAGTCCTGTGTGTATTTAGGTTCTGTTTTCCTGTTAGTCTGGGTGTGTGGGAGATCCTTGTTGCTGGTGACTGTGTTCACATGAGACAGTAATAATAGGCACATTCACACTGCGGTACTTTTCCCACAAAGGTTCATGTGAACTTAGTTCATGATCGCGTTCACACCAAAAAGAGCCGGTACTAAAATTAGTTCATGCGAACCTTTTTACCCGCTCGAAAGTCCCTGCTAGAGAGCAGGGACTTTCGAGCGGCTCTTTTGTGAGAAAAGAGCTATATTTCTGATTGGCTGGGCGGATTGCAAACCACGCCCCGTAAAACTCCCAAAAAGTGTTGTGAAGCCGCCATTTTATTATCCTCGCATTAGCATTATTAGCATTAGCCCAGCGCAGAAACGCAGAGAGACTAACTTATGGCAACACAACATAAAACATGGGAGCGGTGGAGATGAGGAGGTGTCGGCGTTCTGGCGATTTACTCGGAAGGCTTCAGTAGAAGCTGCTGGGACTCCCAGCAGCTTCTACTGAAGCCTTCCCCAACTCCGGGGACTTCCGGCCGGGGACTTTGGGCGGCAGTATACGCCGTGAAGTGGTTTGCGCCCTGCCAGTAAACCCAAAGCAGAAGAAGTGATGTCAGCGGCTTCATTTTCATAATCCTCCCCCAGGGACTTTTTCCGGTGTGAACGCGATCTGTACTTAGTTCATGCGAACTAAAGAGTTCTCATGAACTAAGTTCGCATGAACCTTTGTGGGAAAAGTACCGCAGTGTGAATGCGCCTATTGAGGTATGTACCACAAGGAGTAATACATGCCCACACCGGGTTGTATTTGGACGTTCTGCCTCCGCCTCCTTGCTGGGTCGGGCCGCTCAATGGTCAGCGTCACAATTTTGTTGTATGTAAATATGTCAAAACCCTGTTAAAAATGTTTAGGTTGCTTCAAACTACATTATTTGTATAAAGAAAAGTCATAGTATCGTCTGTTGAAAAACGTCATATCATCCTTAATAGAAAAGGGCATGATGTTCATTATTATGGAATTTTCATCCATAAAGTCATAGTATAGTTTAGCACGTCTAAGATTTTCGCCCAGATTTTCGAAAATGTCCATGAAAAAGTCATGACAGAGTATATCTGACAAAGATTTATTGATGATCATTTTTTACATACAAGTCATAGTGTAGTATGTCAAAAGTGTTAGTGAAAGAAGTCATAGGATAGTATGTTGAAAATGATGAACATAAAGAGCTGGAGCTTTGATGGTTGCAGGCCTGAGCTCAGTGAGGTCATGACAAATTGACAAACTGGGTCAAAGGTGTGGGCCTAGCAAAGTATTTCCCCACATCGTCCACAAAGTAATCGTGTAGTATGTTGAGGAAAAGACACTGAAGGTCCAATATTTTTCGTATTGCATCAAATGAGATAACTTCAACACATTATATCTAATGTATGTCGCTGTATCAGAAAGGCAGTCCTGCTGTATTTCTCCTCCTGTCTGCTGTCCCTTGTATCTGTCAGTGGGACTTGCATAATGATGGGAATGATGATGAAATATGTATCAGTCTGAATATATTTCGTGTGTGTGTGTGTGCGTGTGTGTGCGCGTGCGTGTATAAAGTGCAGACATGGCTTGAGCTCCCTCTTTCCTCATGGTGCTATAGCTGACCTGTCAAGATCCTGACACACACACACACACACACAGAGAGAGAGAGAGAGAGAGAGAGAGAGAATTTATTTATTACCACAACCAGTGAAGACATAGAGAACGGAGACAAGACTGTGCAGTAATTATTTAGTCATGAAGGTCAGGCTTGTTGTGTCTCCCTTAGTATACTTGCCAATAAAGTGCAATGAAACACAGTGTGTGTGTGTGTGTGTGTGTGTGTGTGTGTGTGTGTGTGTGTGTGTGTGTGTGTGTGTGTGTGTGTGTGTGTGTGTGTGTGTGTGTGTGTGTGTGTGTGTGTGTGAGTGTGGAAGATTGATGTTTACTCGCAGAGATTTGCAGCGACGAAGGACACTTATATAAGAGTGACTGCCTCAATTTTCCCGGTGGTATTTCAAGCAGACACACACACACACACACACACACACACACACACACACACACACACACACACACACACACACACACACACACACACACACACACACACACACACACACACACACACACACACACACACACACACACATGTATCACATCTTTGCAACAAAATGACCTTTTTTAAAGTCATGGCAACTTTTTCCAGCCGTAGCTTGTAGGAAACACAGGGCTTCACACGTTCCTCTGTACACTACTTCATTTCACATTATTTTATCACATTCTATTTTCTATAGTTTACATATTTCTGCATTTAATTTTGATCCGTGCACCATCCTCTCGCATTATTCCATTTCCATTTCTTCTTGCTCAATATTTGCTTCCTCTTAAGTCTCAAGTATATTGCATGTTTCCCTGCATGAGGAGACTGATGCTTCAGACGTGTTGCTGACAGAGGGTTCATATTGACCTGTCCGTCAGCTGTGGGGTTTCCTGCGCAGACCTGCAGGGGCATATCCACCGGCCCCCTGGGGGAAGGGAACGGTCGATTCCAGACGTCTGTGTGTCCCCATCCAGAGAGACCTAGCTGGGGGTCTCAGGCCAGCAGATACACACACACACACACACACACACACACACACACACACACACACACACACACACACACACACACACACACACACACACACACACACACACGCAGAGACCACCATCAGGATCCAGATTGTTGTGACAGTTTGTCCTCTTTCTTCTCCTTCTTATTTTTTGTGTTGGCGTCCTCTGAGGGTCTTTTGTCTGCAGCCGACTTCCAAACGTCTATTTATTCTCCATGCTGTGATTGTGTCGTCGGCAGGGTGTGTTTGATTTGCCCGCCCTGCGCAGTTTGCATGACAATAGGATCCATTGAGCGGCCGGCTCATCCCGCTGTCCGGTGCCAGCTCCCCTTTCAGAGGGGGCGTTTCATCTCGTTATGCACGTCTGCTTTGTATTTAAAGAATCCATAAAAGACGCTTTGATGAGTCCGTACCCACAGAGGCATGCACATGTCCACATGCTCCACTGGAGACACAGGCGTGACGTCACGGCTCCTTCTTCGCATCCAATTAGCGGCTTTGAAGTGTCCCTGTTCGCTATGGAGGGATGGGGCAATGGCCGCGTTCACACTGCGGTACTTTTCCCACAAAGGTTCATGTGAACTTAGTTCATGATCGCGTTCACACCAAAAAGAGCCGGTACTAAAAGTAGTTCATGCGAACCTTTTTACCCGCTCGAAAGTCCCTGCTAGAGAGCAGGGACTTTCGAGCGGCTCTTTTGTGAGAAAAGAGCTATATTTCTGATTGGCTGGGCGGATTGCAAACCACGCCCCGTAAAACTCCCAAAAAGTTTTGTGAAGCCTCCATTTTATTATCCTCGCATTAGCATTATTAGCATTAGCATTAGCATTAGCCCAGCACAGAAACGCAGAGAGACTAACTTATGGCAACACAAAATAAAACATGGGAGCGGTGGAGATGAGGAGGTGTCGGCGTTCTGGCGATTTACTCGGAAGGCTTCAGTAGAAGCTGCTGGGACTCCCAGCAGCTTCTACTGAAGCCTTCCCCAGCTCCGGGGACTTCTGGTGACACTTTCTGGTGTGAACGCGATCTGTACTTAGTTCATGAGAACTAAAGAGTTCTCATGAACTAAGTTCGCATGAACCTTTGTGGGAAAAGTACCGCAGTGTGAACGCGGCTAATGGCTTTACATTATGTCACTTCTACTCCTGGTACTTTAAGTATATTTTAATGCCAATACTAAGTAAGATTTGGAATACAGGAAGTGATAGTATAATGTGTCATAAAGTTTTCATAATGTTGTACTTCAAAATAACCATCATAAAAAGTCATAGTAAGATTTTGAATAAAGGACTTTAAAGGTGGGGTAGGTCATTTTGGAGAAACCAGCTCGAGTGCGCTAGAATTTGAAAATACACAGCCGGAAAAAATCTGCCCCTTCCTTCAGACTTCCTCACAGAGCCCCTCCTCCAACACACACGAACGCGCACATGACCAACGAGGGCACGAGATAAGTTTGTGCACAGATGGAAGGCTGACAGGCAGGTAGGCCATCCAGTTACTTTAGCCGGGCCGGCTCAGATGATTGGTCGTGCTTTTTACAGAACTACGGCTTCCACAGATGACTCTTTTATGTTTTTTTTGTCAAAGCACTTCAGATATTCATTGCTATCGGGATGTTAAGAGCATTCCATGGTGTGAAGGAAAGTTCTGATCAGCAATGTGAATGGAAGAAATAGAAGACTGGAGTCCACTTTACATCAAACATCGGAGTTTATTGAGAGTCTACGGCCGGAGCATTGGCAAGGTTTCCACACGACTTCCTCATGTAAATCCCAAGCCAACCCTGAGGATTACACAGAACACAGCGCAATTCTACACAGAGAATATAGGAGTGGCCTATATTCGCGCTCTTTCTATCCTAATCGATATCACACATGTCAAGGACAAAGAAAGTCTGTTAAAGTCATCTGCGCGCATGGTCCACACTCCCCCAAAGGAAGGCAGGACCTTTGACCTGTGCCCTGCTCTAAGTTGCAGGCAGGACACATAGGAAAACACTAAAATTCTCCCCTGCACAGATATCATTAAAATATTCTCTAACACATGGAATATAACAAAGTGTATCTCGAGCCGGTTTCTCAAACTTACCTACCCCACCTTTAACTGAGCATTGCTATACTTTGGTGTCGCTACAGTATAATTATTAGCTCCACGTTAACCAGCTGTAATCAACACAATAATGCATCAATAATCAAAAACAGTCATTTAATATATAGGCTACATCTATGATCCTTGAAAAGGCAAAAATACTATGGCCGTTTCTCAATCTCGAGGATACTGGCTTCCAAGCCAATATTTCAAGGATGCTACGTCATCGAGTGCCGCCAAAGGACTGTTCCAATCTCCAGCATACTTGGAATTCCACCGAGGCCGCGTCCTTGGTGTGGGGGTAATTTCGAGGCTGCACATGGGTAGACTTTGCGTCCTTAAAATCCCCAGAATGCTTTGCGCACGGACCAATTTCAAAAAAACTTGCGGAGAATGGCTGAACCGACGCAGCACACATTGAAATGTAAGTGTGTTGTGTAAATATGTTACTTTGTTACATTTGTTTGTTATCACCAAACATGTGTTCCGTGAAAAAAAAGCAAGTTCATAATTAGATAGACATCGTGAGGTATTTACTTTCGGTACAGTTTATGTTGAAACCGTTAGAGAGAGTGGCACACCTGTTAGCCTGTTCCATTCTTCTTCGTTTTCCAAAGCTGTGGCTTGGAAGCATACTGGCTTCGTTTCTGAAGGAAGTGACTTGGAAGTACGCGACTACCAAGCCAGCATCCTCGCGATTGAGAAACGGCCTATGTCTTATCAAATATTTTACAATGGCTCTGCACTATTTCACTATTATATTTGGTACTTTATGTATATTTTGAAAATGTATGTACTTTTACTTGAGTACGATTTTGAATGCAGGAAATAAAAGGTATAAGTATATTTCATCATAAAACGTGATGGTATAGTCTGCCATAAAATGTAATACTTGAGTATGTCATAAAAAAGTAATGGTATAGTTTGACATTAAAAGTCATACATAAGGTGATGGCATAATATATAGAAAGTAATAGTATAGTATGTTGTACTTACTTGAACTCATGTCATATGAATTGTGATATGGAATGACATAGAAAGTTAGTCAAGTATGTTATTAAAAGTAATTAAATGAATATCCAACCAAGTCACATAGAGCATCTCATGAAAACGTGAGCATTTCAATATATGTCCCCTCATGTGTCCCCTCTTCTTCATGTCTCTTCTACATCAACATGTGTCCCCTCTTCTTCATGTCTTTTCTACATCAACATGTGTCCCCTCTTCTTCATGTCTCTTCTACATCAACATGTGTCCCCTCTTCTTCACGTCTCTTCTACATCAACATGTGTCCCCTCTTCTTCATGTCTCTTCTACATCAACATGTGTCCCCTCTTCTTCATGTCTAAAGGTTTGAAATGAAATGATGAAAAACAGTATAATAGGTCCCCTTTAAATCTAAAAAAACATGCTGTTTCTCACTTTGTTTCTCTCTCCTTTTCCTCCCACTTTTAGTTTGTTTTAAATCCAATTCTTAAATGTTCTTAACTTTGAAAAATCATCTCCTAAATGATGATGGTGCATTATGTCCCCACGCTTCACTCAATCCCTCAACAGACGCTTACACGATGTCCTGGCTGCAGAAGAGCGCTTCATGTTTACATCCAATTACCACGGCTTTGAAGTTCCTGCTGCCTTTGTAGCGTTTCCACAAAGGTCTGCATTACGAGACGCCACTGTTCGTTCAACACAAGTTTATAGCATTTCAGAATATTAAGAGCCTTTTCAGCGTAATGTTTCCTGTTTATCCAGTTTGTTGACATTTCACTGCTGCTTTAAATATTTAGGACGATCACAGATCCACATATCAGAGGATTTGATATTCAAATCTCTCTGAGCTCGACTTGCAAACAACTTGCAAAACATTTGGTTTGATGTTTCTCTCCGAGAGCATCTCTCTGCAGCGTTTCATTTCACACACACACACACACACACACACACACACACACACACACACACACACACACACACACACACACACACACACACACACACACACACACACACACACACACACACACACACACACACACACACACACACACACACCTCAAGGTAACTCGTCTCCTGCATGCAGAGCGACAGGAGGAAGTGGAGAGGAAGGCCGATGACAGATTTATGATGCTCTGAAAAACCACAGGTTTAAGTGTCGACAGAATCGTGTTATAAACCATATTACAATATTATTACACTACCATCGAAAGGGGAACTTTGAAAGTAAAAACTCTAATCTCAATGACTATTGCAGGCTTTTTTTTTCCAGTGATAAAATTCCCAAAGATGTTGGTATTTCACCTGCTAATAGGGAACAGAAGCTGGGTTTAGGTTGCCGGGGGTCATTTTCTCCTCATCTGTTGCAAGGTCATCTTTAACTTGGTAATAAAAGAGGAGGACTGGAAAGGTTGTAAAGTATCCCAGTAGCTCATCGTGTTGCAGCGGCTCGATATCTCAGACGTCACGAACATCTCCTGATCCTGCAGCAGCCCGTTCAGAGAGAGGGTGAATTCCTCTGAGCGCCTCCGCCCTGCCAGGCCTGCAGACGAGCCAACCACACACCGTCCCTCCACCCTCCACCCAACGCTGCATCTCCCCTACACCCCGATGCACCGTCTCCCGGACACTAGTTCATCAAAAAACGTACAAATTGGGACTTCGGTGCTACTAGTGCTGCTCCTGGCGTCACTAGTAAGGCTTATGTGGCAACTAGTCGGACAAAAGTGCCACTAGCTGCCGAAAAAGAGTGACTAGTATAATGTTTTATTCAACTAGAAAGCAGAGTGCCAAACCGGTTTGACCATAAATCTAACAAGTGCAATCAAAGAGCCAACTAGTGGAGGCAGCTGCCGTCTGATATCAAGGATATGGAATAAAAACGCCCGCCTGCACCACCCTGTCATGTTTACATTTAACGTAAGCACCCATCTGTTGAGAGACATCGCGCGCCCTTTAGTTAG